>NW_027428920.1:0-1374 GCF_044706935.1 Curcuma longa | reverse complement strand
TTGTTGTCTCCTTGGTGTCCTTCCTTCCTTCCTCTAAGCTTCTCTAGCCCTTGGTTTAATCTCCTTGTTTTGACAACAAGAATGATGAGATGACACATCAAACTTTCGGCCAGATTAGAAGCATGGGAAAGAAAGAAAAGAAAACCAAAAAGGATAAACCTAAACCCTTACCAAAACTCCTTCCTAAAGCCTTTCCCCTTTGTGTTCTTTTGCTTGGTTGAAGTTGCCGCCCCTCTTGGAGTTTCGGCCACAAGAGAGAAGAGAGGGAGAGAATGGGTTTCGGTGGAGGAAAAGAATGAGGAGAGGGGAAAGGGTTTCGGTCAATAAGAGAGGGTTCCATAAGGCATTGATGAGGTGGAGAAATTTCCATGTATTCCTCTCTCAACTTGGTATGAAATAACCCATTTAATCCTTTCCCTCTTCTCTAAAACTTCCATCTTGTGAGGGAGTTATTCCTTATCTATACCTATTCGAATTTCAAATTCCCTCTCATGGAGGTTTCGGCCACAACCAAATAAGGAAAGAAAATCTAGATTGGGGGGAAAAACTTAATGGAGAAAAGTAATTGGAAATTTCCATTTGTAACCTCTTTTCCTTTTTCTCCTCATTTAAATTTATTTCTCCATGTGTCTCTAACAAGATAAACTTGCTAGCACATTTGGTTAACCCATGCTTCTACTAGGCTTGCCATTCCATGAGGTCCAAGGATCAATCCTTGGTTCCTCCATTATTTTTCTTTCTTTTTACTTTTGCAAGCCCACATGGAATTAACCCATTAAATCATCAAGACACATTTAGAAATTTTTATTAAATTCCTTTAGATCAATCATTCATTATTATCCAAGAATTATTTAAGGAAAATTACGGGTATTACAGAACTTTGTAAACTCTGCCCCTTTGATTTTTCTGCATCTCTCTCCTGAGTCAGCTACCGCTAGGTCATCTCAATAATCAGAGCACGATTCAATGCCTCTCTATATGTGTTGACCGTACAACTGGACATCTTTAGCCGAATATATGCAGCCAGTCCCTGAGTAAACTGGAGCATCATCATGGTCCTGAGCTACCAACCGTGGATAGAACTTCGAAAGCTTCGAGAACTCCGTATGGTATTCAGTAACCGAACGATCACCATGCTCAAGCTTCAGAAATTCTTGACGCTGAGACATACAAAATACCTCTGAAAAGTACTCCCTCTCAAAAGCTTCTTTGAAAGATTACCACAATAGGCTCTGATCTTCGAGTACGATCCTCTGAGTCTTCCACCATGTGATGGCCTGATCACGTAGGTGGTATACAGCTAACTCAACCTGCTCTGCCTCAGTGCAAGTGATATATGTGAAGGTATTAGTCACGTTCTCCAACCAAGAACGT
>NW_027428919.1:0-1746 GCF_044706935.1 Curcuma longa | reverse complement strand
TTGGGATGATACACTTAAACTTGGCTAACTGGGTCAAGCTACTACTTTCTAGTAGGTAGCTAAAACCTAAGTTGGACACGCGCCCCAAAAGGAACATTTTTTTGTCTACTTATGTTTATTATTTATAAACTTGGACTCAACCCATAGAACCTAATATTTTTTGATTATGTCAAAGGGGGAGAGAATTGAGGTTCAAGTTAATCAAAAATTTTCCAAAATCTATTTCCTCAAATTTTTTTTCAAGTCAAAAGTTTTTAAAAAGCATAAGTTACTTGAAAAAGGGGGAGTGAAGGATTCAGGGGGAGCAAAACACACTTGCACTGCATTTTAAATAATTGCTCAGTTCATACTACTATTTTGAATATTAGTGATTTGTAACTTAACTTGAAACCTTAAGTTGCCATAATCAAAAAGGGGGAGATTGTTAGTGCAGGAAGCACTAGCAGGTCAAACCTATGTTTTGATTATGGAACTAGGATCAAGTTAAGTATGTGGTTTGGCTAACCAGATTGAAATGAGTTTACAGAGAACAGGTAAAGTCCTAGTGTGGCTAGGCAAGAAGACTTGGCAGAGTCAACGTGCACCAGGCAAGATCTGGACTTGGGTCAGGAGGACCAAGTTGCGGATGAAATGGACTTGGTCAGGAGGACCAAGTTGCAGAGAAGAATGGACTGATCAGGAGGATCAGTTGCGTTCAAGTCCTGGGGGGCAACGACAGAGCCGAGCAAAAGTCCAACAGGTCAGGAGGACTTGGTTGGCATCAGGTAAATTCTCCCGAGGGGAGTGGGTGAGGACGCGTTCCTACGAGGAACAGTAGGCGCCGGTCTAACCCAGGATCTCACCGGAGATCCGAAGTTAAGACTCGAAGCCGGTTCGGTGAACCGACTTGTTCTTTAACTATTATATTTCGAGCTAACTTGTGGTGCAGGAAAGAAAAGCTCGACGAAAGCTAACTCCGGTCGAAAAACTCTGTTTTTCGGGTCTGGAGTCGACTCAGATAGGTTCTGGAGTCGACTCCAGCCTAATCAGCCCAAATCCGGAAGTCTGCGCGTCAAAGTCGTCGCCAACGGGACTGGAGTCGACTCAGACGGCCTTCTGAGTCGACCCAGGTCAAAAAGTTATCGCCACCGCCGCCACCGCGACTGGAGTCGACCCAGAATCCGGCCAGAGTCGACTCAGGAGGGATAAGCGACGAAGCGGATTAAGTTTTATCTGCCACGTCGGCTGGAGTCGACCCAGATGGCGATCTGAGTCGACTCAGGTCGACTATATAAGGCAGTCGCGAGCAGCAGCCGAGACACAACTTTCTCTCGCAATCAAACGCCTTCCCCGCGACCGTTAAGCTTCCAAACTTCGACGTCGGTGCCGAGCCTGCTTCAAGCTACTTCAACGAACACCGAGACGCCGAATTCACACTCCGGGGAGCGCAAAAAGTCGGTAACAAAAGACTGTATTTACATTCCGATAATTTGCGTTGTAATCGAGTTTTGTGTAATTGTTTTTCGATATACTTGCTACCGTAAGGAGCAAGTATCTTAGTGGATTGCCCAAAGTAAACGGTCAAAGACCGTGGGCCTTGGAGTAGCAGCGTTGCGCTGTGAACCAAGTAAAAACAAACCGAGTCATTTACTTTTGTGCATTTAATTAATCGCTTCCGTTTCCGCACTCGAACTGTTTTATCGAAAAAATCGAAAAGCGTGCAAACACGCTATTCACCCCCCCTCTAGCGTGTTTTCCGATCCTACA
>NW_027428918.1:0-1475 GCF_044706935.1 Curcuma longa | reverse complement strand
TCCCCACACCAAACCAATTCTTATGAACTCTCCACTCTTATTGTGCTAAGTTAGTAACTAATTTCACGGTCCCTGTAGATTCGATCTTTTTATTATTTGGCGACATTCCGAGCACTTGCGGAAAACGCATCAGCCTCCTGATGGGCTTGGCTTCCTATGTTCTCCCTGAATATCGTCAACTCAAATCCATCAATAATAACTCATACCACTAAAGGGTTATTATTGAACTACCGCACCCATCCCATATTATAATATGGGCTCCTTCTTACCATGAGTGCATTAATCTCCCTGTGTTTAATATATTTATATTTGTCAAATTAATTGAATTACTGACAACTCAATTAATTAACTTCTGATTCCGAGAGTAGTACCACTCAACCTTATTATCATGCGAAACTAAGTCCGCCTGCAGGGTTTACATGATAATCCTTATGAGCTCCTCAAGGGGATATCATCAGCCTAGATTATATGACACAGTTTCCTTCTATAATCAACAACACACCATATACATAGCATTATCTCCCAACTCATCGGGCCTCTTGATTTAACGAGATAAATCTCACCCTTTGATGAATCAAAGAAATACATACTAAGTATATGTATTTGTTATTATATCGGGATTAAGAGCATGCACATCTATGATAACTGAGGTCTAGTTCGATTATATAGTCAGTATAAATCGAACGACCTCAAACGGTCCTGCTCAATACACACAAAGTGTACTAGTGTAATTTAATAGTCAAGATAAACTAATACCTAATTACACTATACCACTCTAATGGTTTGTCCCTACCCATCTTGGTTGTGAGCTACTATTTATAATTTATAAGGAACTGATAACATGATATTCTGTGTATGACACCACACACCATGTTATCTACAATATAAATTAAGTGGTCAACTGCAATTACATAAAAAACACACATTCTTACCAAGGTAATTTTCATTTCAATATTATTGTAAAATGGATGTTTATACAAAAAATAAGACTTTGTAGTATAAATTTCATATATTAGATAAATATTTAACCTAATTTACAGGATAACAACATCGTTAGTTGAGCTTGATAAAAAAAACTCTAGTTCAACTCAAACTTGATAAGATTTTTAATAAATAAGCTTGAACTAAGTAAATAAACAAACTTAAATACAACTAAGCTCAAGCTCAGCTTGTTTACACCCCCTATTGGGAGAGTCCTAGTAAGCTCTTGGATCTATCTTTATAAATCAACATACCTAGCACATTGGTTGGTTCTCTCAAATCCTTGCTATAGAACTTCATCAAGAGTCATATACTATACAACTTCAAGATATCATTTCCAATAAGCAAAATTTCATCTACATAGAATATTAGAAAGGAAATTATGCTCCTAGTGACATTCTTATAGATACAGGGTCATTTTTATTTTGTCGAAAGTCAAAATTTTGATCATTTTATCAAATCAAAGATTTAAACTCGCAATTGTATGCTTTAGT
>NW_027428917.1:0-3062 GCF_044706935.1 Curcuma longa | reverse complement strand
ACAAAGAAAATTTATCCTAAATAAGAAAATCAATAGAGGACTACTAACCAAATCCTTTTCCAGATTTGGAACCACAAATATCACACTGCCATCCATCCTGCAAAAGCCAAATATGCACAAGCAACATTTATTTAGTCATCACGAATAAACTAGAGATGTTAATTAGACTAGAATATTTCTTAAGGAGCATGACAAAGTATCTCAATCATCTCAGTTGCAAAGAAAGAATTTCTTTTATCATCAGAATTAAAAAGGGGAGCTTGGCAATGAAGGTTGTTGCCAACTACAGTGTAGCACATTTTTTAGACACCAGATGCCATTTTGGTTCAACTGCAAGAATATGATAACATTAAAAAGAATTGGTAAGCAATGGTAGAACTAATAAGCTATGGTGTACATGTATCAAAAGCCTCTTACAAGGTTAAGATGCATAAATAACTATGGAGGAAGATGTATCAAAATAGTTCATTGAACTATAACCGTCAAATTGAGTGATACTACAAAGGAAGCTTTTGGACTCGCATATAGTAATATTGAACCTTAGGTAGGGTATTTGGTCCTCATAGAGTGGAGGATAAAGGGTGAGTTTCCCAATGTGTGAATTTATAGGTACAAAAATTGCAATCCCTATCCTCGGGCTTAACTTGAAAGCCATTAAAACAAATAGAAGACGCTTATGTCTGCTTACAATCCCAACCTATATGCTAAATTATTGAAATTGCCAAAATCTTACAGCAATACTGATGTGGTTTCAACCATGCATGGGGATGAAGCAGTGAAATTGTAACCTTCCTCATAAGCATCATGCATAAGACTAATTGAAATGCAATTCAACACACAGGATGTTAATCATTAACCAATATATCAAACAACATGCATTGAGCTGAAGAAACATCGAACATAAAAAATGCTTACCAAAGCCAACTGCGGGAAAACACCAAATGTGTGGTTGCCCATGTTATCACACAAGGATAAACACCACCTTTTCCTAGCCCGTGGTGCAAAATACTCAGTCACAAATTTCCTCCAGTATAATATAGAGTTATCCTACAATATGTGTCATTCTTAGGACATTTCATAATATGCTAAAAATGTTAAGGACAGACATAGTGAAAATAACGCAATGTGCATGTGAAAATGTGAACTTACAGCTGGTCGATGTCGTAGGTGATACAAATATTGCATAAGCCTGCGAAAACATATCCCAGTATTAAGAGGAAGAGGCTGTTTGACAGAATTAGTCGGATGAAAATTAGGCTTCATAAGGTGATGCAGTTGCTGTTGCTGTAGGGTGATAGGCGGCCTTTGCATCTGAGAAAGTGAGTGCATCATCTGCTGCTGCTGCTGCTGCTGAATAAGTCTCTGCTCTTGGAAGATGGCCTGCAGCTGCTGGCTTTGCAAGCCTTGCGGTGGCTGCATGGACTCATTTCTCTGCAAAAATTGTAGGATTAACTGCTGCTGAAGGGCATCATCATGCATTCCATCAAGCCGAGCCCTCTTTTGGGCATTCATTGAAGCATTGGGTGGCTCTCGCTTCATTAGCTGAGATGTCGCTGTTGACAGACCTTGCCTTTGCACCTGTTCTTGGAGAGAGCTCTGCTGCACTATAGAACACCCATCTATCACAGAAGAACCTGATATATTCGAGGAGAAAGACATGGGAGAAGCAGGAAGCCGCATATATGACTCGTTATTGAAGCTTGTGCTTCTTTGCAACTGAGAAACGCCGGAGAATGCCGAGTTGGCATCCGTGACGAGGGAGCTTGCACCTACACTTGGACCAGAGATGTTTCCCGTGCTTTTGATCATCTGGTTGATATCAGCGGAAGCTGGTCCAAGACCAGAGTAGCGTGGTCCCGACATAGAGCTCCCAGTACCTAGGTCGCACCAATCAGGAATCACCGCAGGAAGATTGATCTCCACCTTTAGCAGCAACTCACTAAGAACAAACTGGCGGCACGAATCCTGACGCTTATCCAGCGAAAACCTATCTCAAGCATCCCTAAAAGAAGAGAAATCGATAAGTAATCGCCAGAGATGATGGAAAGCCGCGTCTTTTGTCTGCCAATTGCATCCTGGACTATGAAGGAATTCACGAAGAATTCAAAATCAAACAGAAATAAATAAACAAAGCCTACTTGTCCGAAAGCAAAATCACAGACGATGACAGGAAAGAACAAACCCTAATTTTTCTGAAGGCGATCGATCGAGATCGACAAACAAAACATGGAATGAAACAATATTTCAGAACAATCCCACCGCTAGATTCCAGTTCGCCTCAGTGAAACGCGACAAGCGCAAGAAAGAAAGGGAAAAAACAGAAAAAACTTCCAGGCGAAAAATCAACGAGAAGAAGAAAATCTAAAGAGAGCGACTCAGTGGGCTGAGCCTGAGCTTACTGAAGACCCTTCGGATCGAAGGCTTAATCGGACGACGAGAAAATTTGAGAAGAAGCAGTGCCTTCCAAGCTTCCTCTTGCCCCCTTTTCTCGTGGCGGCGCAGGGTGGCGGTGGGCCAGGCCGCCGCCGCCGCCGACTTCTTTTTTAACGGGATTCTATTCTATGAGCTTAATTTGAATTTAATTCATTTGGATTTTATCAAGTTTGATTTTTTATTCGAACTTATTTTATTATTTAAATTTTATTTTTTAAACTTGGTTGGTTAATGGGGGTGATGTTATAAATTTATTTGTTTATTTAAAAATACTTATTTATAAAATCAAAATTTTTAATTTTATTATGAATGCTTTTGCAAATAATTTACAATTTTTGTTCATCACTATAAATCAATTAATCACAAATATGTGTTAAAATTTATTTATTTTAGTAAATTATTTAAAGTTCTTCCATAGGTCACAGCTTGCCTCAAAAGAATGAATTAATTAGGTGTTTAGTAACTTTTCTATAATATTTAAAACTCATTTGCTAAAATAAAAATATAATAAATTTCCAACTAAACGTTATATACCATTACTCATACCTAAATTGAACCTACTATAAATGGGTAATGGGTAAATTAATTTGTGATTATCTAAACAAATGTGTATCTTCTATAATAGAAAA
>NW_027428916.1:0-1759 GCF_044706935.1 Curcuma longa | reverse complement strand
CAAGATACCGTACCATGGTGCATGTTGTTTGCAGATGATATTGTATTGGTAGATGAGACACGTGAGGGAGTAAATGCTAAATTAGAATCTTGGCGAGAAACACTAGAAGAGAAAGGTTTTAGGCTTAGTAGAGTAAAGACAGAATATATGGAATTTAAGTTTAGCAATATTGAATGTAATGAGACAAGTATTAAAATAGGAGATAATGAGTTGTCTGGAACTGAGAGTTTTAAATATTTAGGATCATTTTTGCAAGCCGATGGAGGGATTGAGAGAGATGTCTTACATAGAATACAAACAGGATGGTTGAAGTGGAGGAGAGCATCAGGTGTTTTATGTGATCGTAAAGTGCCTCTAAAACTTAAAGGAAAGTTCTATAAAATTGCAGTTAGACCTGCCATGTTATATGGCGCTGAATGTTGGGCTATGACTCGAGCATATGAGCAAAAGATGAGAGTTGCGGAGATGAGGATGTTAAGATGGTAAACAGTATAGATTCCCACTAATTGATTTTACCCCGTGTGAGTCAAACAAGTCTAGGTGAATTAATTCTAGAATTGACTTAGTTTGTGTTTGATTAGTTGGTTTGTGGGTTGATCTAGTTTGTTTTCCTTGTTGGCAAGCATTACATAAGGTTGACTCAAGGTTAGGTAATTTTGGTAGTCCTCTAACTAAACCATTTAGTTTAGGTAGTTTTCTGAAGTGAGTGTGTGAAAGTCTCCTATGCCAGAGCTAAGTCTCATCCTTATGAGTTAAAAGGCAGTTTACTAAGGAACGGGTTAGCCTAATTTCATAAATGTTGTTGTGCCTATGTCCTCTAAGTGTGATGCCTGGATTGTCAGTGTGTTTGATCAGGCATTCATTGGACAAGAACCTAACCTTATAACCTATATCACACAATTGACTAATACTTAGTAAATTAAAGTGAAATTCTCAATAAGTAAGACATTTTTAAATTATAAAATCAGACTCAAGTTCAATATTACCTAGGCCAATTACCTTAAGTTTACCGTTGTTTCCAAAAGCAACGATCCCTAGTCGTCATGGTGGGATCTCCCGTCATGTGTTTGGAACACCCATTGTCGATAATCCATTTATTTTCCTACAGTTAAGTAAGAGAAATTAAATTTTTACCAATTTAGGTTGAATTTAGGTTCACAATTAAAAAAAAAAAAGCACAATTAAAAAAATAGAAAGAATTTTGAAAATAGAATTTTGAATTTTAAAACTTAGAAAGAATTTTGAAAGTAAAATTTTGAATTTAAAAATCTAGAAATAATTTTTGAAGATTAAATTTTGAATTTTTTAAAAACCTTAGAAAAAATTTTTTAAAAAATTTTGAAATAATTTAAAAAAACTTAGAAATAATTTTGCAAATGAATTTTAAAAAAATGGAAATAATTTTTGAAAAAAACTTAGAAAGAATTTTTTAAAAAAAATCAGAATTTTTAAAAACTTAAATAGATAATTTTTTAAAAAACAAACAAAAATTTTGAATTTATAAAAACTTAAAAAATTTTAAAACAAAAATTTTGAATTAATTCAAATTTTGAATTAAATTGAATTTTTTGAATTTTTAATTTAAATTTTGAATTAAATTTGAATTTTGAATTAATTTGAATTTTGAATTAAATATTAAAATTTTAATTGAATTTTGAATTAATTTGAATTTTGAATTAAATTGAATTTTAAATTAATTTGAATTTTGAATTAATTTAATTTTGAATTTAATTTTAATTTTGAATTAAATTTGAAATTT
>NW_027428915.1:0-3792 GCF_044706935.1 Curcuma longa | reverse complement strand
GCCACTGATCCCATAGATCCACCTTCTGTGGGATTTGCAAAGCCCAGTGATTACCAAAACGGTTCTTATAGTGTTTTGTTAAAACAAAATAACACTCAAATCCAATTGTTGGCTCAAATTGCTGAAAGCCTTAGTGAAATCCAAGAAGATCTGAAGGTATTCGTGAGCATCAAAAGGGAAGAACATCATCTTCAGCTACTTCTTTACCTGACTCATTAATTGAAAAGTTGTAGAATCTTTCTCTGGGTGTAAAACCTAGAGAAGGAAGAGGCACATTAAGGGTATTTAGAGACCCTTATAAAATATTAAGGAGGAGCAGGAGAAGCTTAAAAATCCAAAATGACTACAAGAGCAGTAGTTCCACAAGCTACTCCAGAGGCGGTATCACCCCTATATGAAGATCAAATTCGGGAGTATCGGAGGAACCAAAGAAGGTTACATAATGCTCAACAAACTGCAAGGAGGATCAGCAGAAGATTGACTGGGGAGCTAATATTCCTCATACTCTTGAACAACAAATTGACCCTCAAGCTCAATTGCAACTCTCTATGCAGGAAAGGGCTTCAATAGTGCCTGCGGAAGTTTTATATCACTCAAGAAGGGATGATGTTAATCATCGTGTTTATATGCATCGATCTGAAGAAGCAATTTTATGTGTTGATGACAACCAGCAAGACAGGACCTTCATACAAGATGGTAGTTATAACCAGCTGCAATGAAGTCGAATGCAATATATCCATCTTGGAGTATTGCAGGTAAGAATCCAAACCCTCCATAGGCAGGAGGAAGGAACTATGGCGCTTTAATTTCTACAGGTATATCTATTCAAATGCCTTTTAGAATTTATGGACGAATTTCCATGAGATCTAGTGCTGCATGGAAACTAGGTCTTGATGTTGGAGCTGGAGTTATTGACATTGATTATCTTGGTGAGATAATGATTATGATATTTAATCATTCTAATAATGATGTGAAAATTTCTCAGGGACAAAGTGTGGCTCAGATAATTTTTAAAAAAATTATTATGCCAGATATTTTTTTTTATACATTTATGGTAAAATTCAGTGGTATTAACTCTCAGCAAACTGCTGACATGAAGATGAAGCAGGGAAGGATGTTCATAGGGGATAATATATTCAGAATCCCATACACTTATAGTTTCCCTATGGTCCTTGGTGATGGTATTCAAATGATTATCGGATGTAATTTTATCCGAGCTATGCATGGAGGAGTTCGGATTGAAGGAAATGTGGTAACTTTTTACAAGCATATAACTACCATTAATACTTTACCTGCTGTAACATCTGCTGCAGCAATTGAGGAATTGGATATGGATGAAGATGAATATATACAAATTCAGGAGATGGTGGCATCCTCAATTGGACAACCTCAGGAAAGCTTTAAGGTACATTTTGAACCACTCCTAAGGGAATTAAAGGAACAAGGATATATAGGAGAAAATCCTTTGCAACACTGGTCTAAAAATCAAATTGTCTGTCATCTTGATATTAAAAATCCGGATTTTACTATTGAAGATAGACCTTTAAAGCATTTGACACCCTCCCAAAAGCAGTCTTTTACTATGGTCCTTGGTGATGGTATTCAAATGATTATCGGATGTAATTTTATCCGAGCTATGCATGGAGGAGTTCGGATTGAAGGAAATGTGGTAACTTTTTACAAGCATATAACTACCATTAATACTTTACCTGCTGTAACATCTGCTGCAGCAATTGAGGAATTGGATATGGATGAAGATGAATATATACAAATTCAGGAGATGGTGGCATCCTCAATTGGACAACCTCAGGAAAGCTTTAAGGTACATTTTGAACCACTCCTAAGGGAATTAAAGGAACAAGGATATATAGGAGAAAATCCTTTGCAACACTGGTCTAAAAATCAAATTGTCTGTCATCTTGATATTAAAAATCCGGATTTTACTATTGAAGATAGACCTTTAAAGCATTTGACACCCTCCCAAAAGCAGTCTTTTACTAAGCATGTTCAAACTTTGTTAGAACTAAAGGTTATTAGGCCGAGCAAAAGTAGGCATAGAACTACTGCTATTATTGTAAATTCTGGTACTTCTATTGATCCAAAGACAGGAAAAGAGGTTAAGGGCAAGGAACGGATGGTTTTCAATTATAAGCGCCTGAATGATATTACTCACAAGGATCAATATAGCTTACCAGGAATAAAAACAATTCTTCAAAAGGTGGGTAAAAGCAGAATTTATTCAAAGTTTGATCTGAAGAGTGGTTTCCACCAGGTGGCTATGCATCCTGACTCAGTTGAGTGGACGGCATTCTGGGTTCCTGATGGACTTTACGAATGGTTAGTCATGCCATTCGGTCTCAAAAATGCACCTGCGGTATTCCAAAGGAAGATGGATAACTGCTTTAAAGGAACCAGTGAGTTCATAGCTGTTTATATTGATGATATTCTGGTTTTCTCTCAGAATGAAAAAGACCATGCTAAACATCTTGGAATAATGTTGGATATCTGCAAGAAAAATGGCTTAGTTCTGAGCCCCACAAAAATGAAAATTGGTGTGTCCGAAATAGAGTTCTTGGGAGCAGTATTGGGGAACAATAAAATCAAGCTTCAACCCCACATTATCACAAAGATTGCGGATTTTCAAGAGAAGGAATTACTTTCAAAGAAAGGTATGCGATCCTGGTTAGGGTTACTAAACTATGCACGGAATTATATCCCTAATCTGGGAAAATTACTTGGGCCGTTATATGCGAAGACTAGCCCAAATGGTGATAAGAGGATGAATTCTCAGGATTGGAATTTGGTTAAGCAAATTAAGACCATTGTAAAAAATTTGCCAGCTCTGGAAATTCCACCTGAAGACTGCTATGTTATCCTCGAAACAGATGGGTGTATGGATGGTTGGGGAGGTATTTGCAAATGGAAACCACATAAATTTGACCCAAAGTCTTCTGAGAAGATATGCGCATATGCTAGTGGAAAGTTTAATCCCCCAAAGTCCACTATTGATGCTGAAATTCATGCCGTGATGAATTCCCTGGAAGCATTGAAAATATATTTCCTTGACAAAGAAGAGTTGGTAATTCGAACAGATTGCCAGGCTATTATTAGCTTCTTTCAGAAGTCTCCTAATAATAAGCTATCAAGAGTTCGCTGGTTGGCTTTTACTGACTTTATTACTGGCATGGGAATTCCTATTCACTTCGAGCATATAGACGGCAAGGATAATCAGGTAGCTGATGCATTATCCCGCTTAATAACTTGTCTTGTTCCTACAGGATGGCTGGATGCAGCAATCGACGACCTGGGCATGATAACTCCAGTCCTACAGGAGTTACAGCAAAAACCCAGCCCAGAGGCTCGTGGGCAGATGATCCAGAGTTTGGCAAGAATATAATGGTCCTTGTCAGCAGCTAGATCAAGTCCAGCCGCTCCAGAACTGCCTCTTGCTGGAATTGTAGCTGTATCAGTTAATTTTTGAACCAAGATATGCGGAGCACTTTCTAGGAAAACCTTTGGATCATTTTCTAGGAAATCCTCATATACTTGTTGCAATGATTCAGCTAATTCATGTAATAGTAAAGGAGCAAGCAGATGAGTAGACCTGTCATCATCACTCTGGACTTCTTCATCATTTTTATTATAAGAAGGCCTTTGTCCAGCTGTTCTTGCTGCAATATAATTTCCGAAACTCAGGGAAATACTTCCATCAAGTAAATTTTGACTATTTACCTCTGATGGTTGCATAGGGATATTTATCTGAGTAGGATTTATAATCCAATTCAATCCCTG
>NW_027428914.1:0-1012 GCF_044706935.1 Curcuma longa | reverse complement strand
TCTTCCACCGAAGCAACGCCGGCCCTTCTCCCTTGGGTTGCCACCGCCCCTGCCGACGCCCTCTGCTCGACACCGTCGCCAGCTCGTCGATTTGTCGCCGGCCGCGTGAAGACCAACTCCAAGCCGCCGCCTGCTGTGGAGAAGACGAGCCGTCGCCGTCGACCTCTGCCCTGTTCCCGCACGAGAAGAAGACAGATTATTAATTAATTAGATTAATTAATTAAGGTAAGTTTAATTAATTAATTAAAGTAGTTGATTAATTAAAGTTTGTTAATTAAACTAGTTTAGTTAGATTATTAATCTGATACTAATCCATTAATTTGTTAATTAATAGTAAGTTAATAATTAATTAGTTAATTAGTTAATTGTTTAATCAGTTAATTAAGTAGTTAATTAGTAAATTAATTAATTAGTTTAATAGTTAGTATTTGATTAATCAAAGATGCATATGTTTGATTAATCCAATTAGAAGGTTAATAGAGTTTAACTAATTAATTGATTAGGTTATGATTAGGTTAAATTCAGATAAGATATAAGAATCGTTGGGGGTTATTCTAGGATATGTTATTTAGAGGATGTTTTGTTACAGGAATTTGACTCGTGGATCTAGTAGTATTTAGAGGCTCGTATTGTGACGATTCATCAATAAGATAAGTGCATCTCTTGCACTGCAGTATGAGTAGTTCCGTTGTTTTCTGTGTTTTTGATTAAACATGATTTTGTTAAAGCATATGGTAGAATTGCACAATATAAGAATTAAGATATTGTAAGTACATCTCTCACCTGCAGTACGAGTAGTTCCGTTATTTTCCGTATTTTTTCATAAACATGATTTTGTTAAAGCATATGCATGATTTTGTTAAATCATATGTAAATAGTAGAATTGCATGATATAAGAAGTAAGATATTGTAATATGAAAGAAAGTACTTTATTTTGATGTTGACAAGTACTGGACCGTGAGGTGTCCAAGGGATGGGCTCCATAAGTTGCCCCTAGGCCGCGAGGTGCCTA
>NW_027428913.1:0-12563 GCF_044706935.1 Curcuma longa | reverse complement strand
CTTAGCTGAGCAACTCTAATGCGAATCAATTTACTACATGCACTGAATCAACATCAATCATTAGCCCAAGCAATTTGCATTAAAGGTGCTTAATAGGTTTGGAATCAAACTCAATTGGCACGGCACAGTGGACTGCTCAGTAACGATTCAAGTGATCAGAAATTCAGCAATGGAGAAGTTCAGATTGCAATTGATCAGTTAAAAGAAAGCTAATCAAAATCGAAAACAAGTCTAAATCCAAACAACAGATAACCATGTTAACTAAGTTGCTAAGAAATTGATCTGAAGTTGCCGAAATCAGAAAAAGCTATCAGAAAACAGAAACTCAGAAACTGAATGTGCAGAAACGAAAATCAGAAATTAAACATCCAATCCTCCCTTTTCTTAGTGTTTTCTTTCTTGGTGTCAAACAAGAAACGAATTGGAGACCCTCCTCATCGAGAATCCCTTCAGAAGCATTCGAACGCCCTTTTGGATTTATCTGCTCGCGTCCACAGCTCGGAAAAATCAGAGAAACCTCGCTGATTTCAGAACAATGGCGCGAACGAATTTTGAAGCTGCAAACTGGAATTCCTCGTCTCTTCGGGCTCTGATTGGTTCGAAGACGCTGTGAAGGTGCTCCACAATCCTCAGAGAACCCCTCGTCGCCTTGTGGAAGCTGATGACGTCGCCGAGCACAAGAGCACCGTGAAACAGGGAAAATCAGCGCCGGAGAGACCCTCGCCGGTTGCTCGCCTCCAGCCGCCGGTTGTCACCAAACGAGGCTGTTCTAAACTCTTCAAGGATCCAGAAACGCTAATCAAAGGAAGAAAATGGAAGGGACCGGCTGTGGAGTTACGTTCCTCAACAGAGGAGGAAGCGCGCGGAGACGAAGCACAGTAGCCGCCGGGTCACTGTTCATCAGGTAAGGTTTTTGATTTTATACTGCTTATTAATCAACAGATCTGGGCCCTTGATTTCAGATTCAACGGTGCAGGATTGATCTGGGCTTTAGGGCAGTCTAGGGTTTCCAAAAAAATCAGAAATTTTGATCGGGCTCGATCTAAGTCATGCCCTCCATGTTGGCTTGATCGATTTGACGAATTTGATTCGATTTGACCGCGGTTGAGCTCGAGTTGGGTCCGGTTCAAGCCCTAAAATCAATTAAAACCAAATTAATACCAAAATTCACCATTAAATCATAAAAAATTATATCAAACCTCAAATTATGCAATAAATGACAATTAAGATCAAATCGATTCATTTTGTAATTTATTTTCATGTAAAAACCCAAAATTGAATCGATTAAAAATGCATAAAACCCTAGCTCATCAATAACTCTTTTCTTAAAGTTGATTTATCTAGCTAATTGTAAGGGGTATCTTGTAGGATGAGGTGTGGGATTTCGTTATCTCTAGATATGTTCATTGTATAATTGTAGACAAAGTTCTTTTGTATCAATTCTTGAAGCTTGCTCCATCACCTTGGGTTGAGGGGTCAATTTAGCGATTTTGTTTTAGGTTGTGGTGTCAAATAAAAAGCTATATATATATGGATGTAGGAATTTGGAGTTTCAAACCATATTATATCTCTTAGTAACATTGTGTTGTCATTGATCCTATAAAGGGAAGATAACTATCTTTCCTTCTTCTTCCTCTTCAATAAAATTGGAGTCCTACGCATAGGCCTTAACCTTGAGCTGACACTAGTCACCTTGTGTCCACCGCTAAGCTTTTGCTAGCCCACATTTATGCACCTCAACTAGACTTCCCTAATCATACGATTCCCTCACCCACATCTGATCGAGCCCCTTGTTTTGCCGATCGAGCCCGTCCTTGCATCATAGTGAAGCCAACATCCCCATTCCCTTAGATCTTACAACTGAATCAACATAAGAATTCAATCATAACCATAGATATGATCCAACTTGAGAACCATTCCTCAACTAGAATCCATTATGCATAATCTATATATGTTGATTCAGTAATATAACTAGTTAAACAAATCTTGTAATATAACTGTTAGTATTAACCCTAGAGTCAATCATGAGATGATTGACTAGAAAATTTTTTGTATCATATTTTATTAATAAAGGTAAAATTTTGGTTATTATGTTTACTTCATGATTGAGCCAATAAATAAGTATAATAATATCCTTAGGTAGTAGGTTCCAATTTATATCATATCAATTGATTGAATTGATAGTGAGATGATATAGAGAGCACTACTCTTAACTATTCCTAGTCAAGCATTAATATATAAGGACAATATTAATGCGTTGAGACTAGAACTAGAGGAGTATTATTTTGTGTCTGCTTTAACTAAAAACATTATCTCCTCTCATTCTTCTTAGCCGAAATACACTGACACACAAGGTTTATTTTTGGTCCTCTTGATGGTAGAAAATACAACAACACTTCGCCTCTAACCTCTCAAGAATCGACACCTTCGATTTCTCTCGAAATCCTCTTTTAAAGACTATTGCTTGGGCTAATTTCCATCTACTATTCGATTGCTAGACTTCACCAAATTACTGCCACAACCTACAAAATAACTCTTTCTATATAGTTGATTATCATCAGTCGATTGTTGAACCATAGCAATCGACTGGTAGCCTGCAGTTGAACCATCTAGTTGAGTTGGAAATATTCTATTGGTGCAGGGAGCACCAGATGATCGAACTCAGATTTTGATAATGGTAAAGGGTTTAAATTAAGTCTGTGAAGTAGACTAATGAACTAAATTGAGTGTGCAGGTAGTATAGGAAAGTCCTAGTTGAGACTAGGCAAAGGAAGCCCTAGTTGTGGCTAGGCAAAGGAAGACCTGGTCTAGAGGACTGAGCAAGAAAGGTCTGGTCTGGAGAACTAGGCAAGGAAGTCTTGGTCAGAGGGACTGAGCAAGGAAGACCTGATTTGGAGGACAGGACAAGGAAGTCTTGGTCAGGAGGACTGGGTAAGAAGTCCTGACAAATTAGTGGTGGAAAGTCCTAAGGGCCGACGATCAAGGCTGAGCAAAAGTCCAACAGGTCTGAAGGACCGGATTGGCAAAATGTAACTTCTCCATAGTGGAGTGGGAGAGGGCGCGTTCTCGAGAAGGGGAAGAGTAGACGTCGATCTGACCTAGTGTTTCACTGAAAACCTAAAATCAAAATCAAACAGTTTGCCAAAATTATTACTTTCCTGTTTATATTTTGTTTCTAGATTAACTTGTGATGTAGGAAAGAAGGGGCTGGAACTTTGTGTTCCAGGCGCCCTTATCTAGATTTAGGCAATCGGATGGTCTAGGCGCCCTGAAGGGATTCAAGTGCCCAGACGTCAATCGAACGGGCTAACAAGGTGGATGAGGTGGCAAAGTCCGTGGTCGGGACACCTCAGCCTCTAGGCGTCTATAGAGGTTCCAAGCGCCCGGATAAGGATAAGGTATTGTGGAGTCAAAGTTGATCCGGTAATCTGCATGTCAGCATCCAGGCGCCCGGAAGATGCTGAGTAAGCGTTGGAAGCGGATCGATGGGACAACATTCTAAGTTGGTAACATTTATATTGTTGCTTTTGTACTTAACTTTTTAGGACGGTAAGCGTTGACCGTTCCAAACATATTTTGTAAAGCGATAAATTCCTTCTCGTAAAAAGGGAGTTTTATAGTAGATTGTTCGTCGAAAATGATTAAGGATCATGAGCTTTAGAGTAGCAGCATGTGGCTGTCATGAACCAAGTAAATAAAAGCGTACTTATCTTTTATTTTCTGTTGTAGTTATTATTTACACATTCTGTTTTACACACAATCTATTGAACGAGTGAAAAAGAGATAAAACGCTATTCACCTCCCCTCTAGCGCTCTAATTCGATCCTACATATTCTATTTGCTCGAACACTGCTAGCAGTCAATTGCTGGAATCCAGTAGTCGATTATTGGGTTTTAGTTCAATAGGCCACTGGCTAGTTCAACCGGGCAATCTTCTTTCTCACCTTAAACTATGAAGCATGATAATAGTACGCTTCATAGTTATCACACGGTTACATATCATTGAGGGCATTGACATGCCATTGAGGATCTCTAGATAGAATTTATAGCATACTATGAATCACCCAACCATAGGCAAGGGCGGAGCCACCCTATGCACTACCCGGGCTGTAGCCCGGGGGTCCGATAACGTCGGAGAAAAAAAATACTTGAATTTACCGGCAAAAGTAAGAAAAATTTGAAAGTATAAAGGAAACAGCCCGGGTATTGCATGAACGTAGCCTACAATCCGGAATTAGCCAGGGTAAATCACCCAAGCTGGTTCCGCCATTGACCATAGGATATAAATGTAAAATTTTATCACACGATTACATATCATTGGGGGTATTGACATGCCATTGAGGATCAATTATGATAATAAAATTATAGAATTATATTGCAAAATAACTGCAGCTCGTCGAAGTCTAAACACATTGACATAAAATTTATAACGGTTAAAAAATAGTTCTAAGTGGTCAAATAATGATAGAGTATATAAGAACAGATTTCATGCTAGCGATTTTGTTGACAAGGGCTTGCCACCCAAGGTGTTTCATCAACATGTGCTGAGTATGAGAGTTATTCATTTTGACGAAGTACCCATTTAATAGGAATCTATATTTGGTGTAATATTTTATATTAATGAACACATATTTTTGGCTTATTGTACTTACTAAAGTTTATACATGCGTATAAAATTTTGACTCTCTAACATAAAGACATTATAATTTACTATTGCGATTTTGCATATGGTGCTTGTAAATATGATGTAGGACTCTATTTTGAGTCATAAGGTTGAATCATATTTACTACTGCGGTTTCAGCAAACATAATTTGGACATGATTTTAGATCATAAGGAGGATTTATTGAGAATGAGCACGTATAAATTGCATTTCATGTCATTCTTGTACTACACATGCATATTAAACCTATAGACTATTAATGAAGTTAGTAATGTGATTACTATTGAGTCTTGTTATAATTTTAATAACTCTGACTTCTTTAGTTCTATATATACTAATGGAATTAATGTATTAAATTATTTAAAGAGATTTAACCTATTAAGCTTTGGCATGTTAAGCTCAATTAAAGTATTGTATGGTGTATACGGTATCATGTATAGCCCAAGTGAGAGATTGAAAGATTAAGTCTCCATTTGATAGGCTAATATATGAATTAATAACACACAACAATTGTCATTAAAAATTAAAACACATTAAATGATCTAATGCATGGTGCATGAAGGAGGTTTAAGTTTCGGATGTGGATTGCATGCGTATACAAATTCAATAATCTAGTTCATTAATATTAATGGATTATGACTTCATGGTGGATGATCCCTAGGTATAAAAAGAAGTTTTCATTTGGACATCTTGCTAATTAGTGACTCATCTTCTTCCTCTCTTTCTTCCCCATTGAGACGAGAACTTCAGTATTGTTGCCCATTTTTGTAAAATATTTCGCTGCGCTTGTAGGAATTATCTCCGGCAACAAGTATGAAAGCAATGACACGATTCAGATCAGTCCTTCAGTTTACCATTGTACTTGATTTCAGTTATAGCCGTATTAATAATGATAACTAGATCCTCTACATGCTTCGTAAGGTCTTATGGTCTTAATAGATGCATTATAGTGCTCACATTCAGTGCCAGTGAAGAGTCAAAAATCAATATGCTTTCCTTTTGTATGAGAGGAATGTTCACTTTGTAAGATTGGAGTTAGTTGTTGAGTCACTGTGTGGGCAATGATCAGAATTTAGTGCGTTAGATAGTCGACAAAAATCAAACACTTTCAAGAGCACCGTGCTCATGGTTTCGGATAGATTTAAGGTTAAACATACATTCTATGGAAGCTCTATTTTCTGTAATGGTAGCTCGAGTGAGTGATGGCATTTCGTGGGCTTGGTTGATGCTGTTCTGAACATGAGCACAACTTTGTGTCGTGCCATTTATCAAACTTCTTATCGAATTAGTTGTTAGTACCTGGTGGAGTTTTGTGGTATTTGATACATGTGTTTAAGTATTCAGGGACTTAGGAGATCACACATGATATCCATATGGAAAACCTTGGCAAAAGACGTAAACGAGCGAGAAGGATTGCACGGAAAAGAAACCGACGGGCTCAGTGCATCCAAAATGCAAGGAGCTGCAGAAAAGTATTCCGACGAAGCGAGAAGGATGCACAGGAACAAGCCAAAAGGGTTCGGTGCATCGAGGGATGAAAAACTAGGAGAAAGACTACGCAAGGCGCTCAAGGTAGAACAGAGAACGGAGGAGAAAAATGACCAATACGAAGTTGACCATTCTCGATGTCCAGGCACCCGAATCCATTCCAAACGCTCTAAAGTCCAAGCGCCCGGATCGCAAGGAGTCATCCAGACCCGTTAGCGGACTGTCGATAGATCGGATTGGAATTGATGAATCCAGGCGCCCGGAAGGCTTTTAGGCATCCGAAAGTGTCACGTCAGCACAATGACCAGATCGAGATGAAGGCTCTAAATAGACTGAAGCTCGATATAGAAAACACGCACTTGAATTATCTATTTTATTCAATTTCTTTAAAGTCTACACTCAATTGTTGTATGAGATTTATCCACCTCCGGATCAATTCTGATGAAAAGACTCTGATTGAAACTTTTATAATATTGGACTAACAACCCAAGGGCTGTAACTAAGTATATTCTGTGCCTCGTAGTTTCTTATATTATATTTATTTTTTAATTAGTGTGTCCTTGCAAGAGAAAGAGATTATTTTTACTTGCAGGTTGATATTCACTTCCTCTATCTAGCGATCCACAAAAAATTTCCGCTGCACCAACATTTGTATCGACTGAACAAACCAAGAATCTGGAAGTAGTAGGTGTGCTTTCATTCTCATTCTGATCATTATAGATTTTCCTGCCTGGAGGGAAGAATGAGATGTTAATATCAATTACACAAAAGATGTTTTAGGTTAGAAAAGCGTTGACAAAGATATAAACGTTGATGGTGGTGTTCTAGAAAGTGCTGGACGTTGATGATTATTTGCTAAATATGATGATAAATATATATATTTTGTAATTGTATGAGATGAACAATTAGGGATTCATATGCTATTCTTGCTAGATTGGTTAATCTTTGACATGTTTGTATTGTTAAATCCATCTAGATGAATTGCTCAAACCATATAAATGGTGAAAGACTCAAACAATTCTCCATAAGATTTTATCATCCAAGTTTATAGTGTGTTAATAAAATCGAAAATGACGAAAACGATAAATAGAATCTGAATCAAGAGTCATCGCCATCTTCATACAATCAGGAGAACAAAAAATGGAAGCAGATTAATGGATTTTTACATACAAAATTCATATTCATTAATTAAATCCATAATTAAATATAAATTAGATCATTATATTGAACTTAAATCTTTAATGACAATATCGTCTATTACAACTTTAATATATAAGTCCAAGAAATAAATACCAATATGTATATAGCCGTCAATTTGGATTAGGCCTGTCGGATTGGTCTACCCCGTCAAGTAATTTAGGCGGATTGAGTTAAAATTTTATCAATCCATTTTAAGATGGATTCAAATAGGTTGGCCCAGGCGGGCTTGGGTTGGCCCGTGATGGGCTTGGATTGACTCGTGGGTTTATTTATTTTAAATTTTAAAATTAAAATAGAAAACTTAATGAATTAGTGAGTTTTATCCATCTAAATTATAATTCAAGTTTAAAAATTATAATTCAAACTTAAAAATTTCAAATCAATTGAAATTATAATTCAAACTTAATATTTTTAATTTTTTTTTATTTTTTAACAGACCCATGGGTTGGCCCGCTTAACTCGCCGTCCGTCTTGAATTGGATTGGATTAGAGATTTCCCAACCTGTCAAATTGATGAGTCGGCTCGTCCTGCCCCACCGTATGATGGATCTGACATGGATTGACCTACTCCGTTATGGATTGACCCGTTCGACAGGTATGTATATAATGAAAATGATGGATATATTGGACGACTGCTTCACCTCCTCACGCGTGACACGCTGCTAGATCTACCACGCGAGCAGCTAGCCGACGTCGCCTTCCTTGTCCCTCCTCCCAGGCATCCCATCAACGACTCGACGAGCACAACCGCAACCTCCCTTCTCCCTAATAGCACGTGATGTCTGCAAGAGCATCACCGCAGCCGCTGCCCCAGCCCTACCGTCGCTGCCTTCCTCCCTGACCACCACCGCGTCGCGTTCGCTACTCTCCCCGTCGAGAGTTTCTTCGCCACTGCTCTCCTTGCTGCAAGTGATGTTGATTCTGCCCTATCGTCGTGACTCGACCACGACCACTGTCGCCGGAACACCAACACCAGCCACTCGTAGTTGCCCCAACCCCGTGCCACACCATCGGTCACCGGGAACTACCGTCGGATACAGAAAGGTAACCAATATGTTAATTAAATCTATTTTGTTTAATTAATTAGTTAGTTAGTTAAGGATTAATAGATAATATGAGATCAATTTAATTAGATGATTAATGTTAATCTTGATTAGTAATAATTAGTTGAATCCGTTAATTGATAAAAAATGATTTGATGACGGATAGATCAGGTTTATCACCAAGGGTATTTCTTCATCATTGGATGATGATAATTTCAATTATCAATTCGTTGTTTAAAGCAAAACAGCAGGCATCGACAAATTAGGGGCATCCTCCATCAATATTGATATATTAAATTCTAGTGACCAATGACCTAACAAATCTCCTAGAATATATGTTGATGTCAGTTTTTTTTATCCTGTCTGGTATTACATGCTTCGATATGGATATATCCTATTAATCAAAGAGATGAAATTAGATAAGCTTATATTAAATGAGGTCATGTCAATCTATTAAAAATGGTATCCATTGACCAAATTTGAAAGTCAAATCGACGATTCCAAAATCATTGGTTTAAGAAATTTACTTGGTTAGAGTACTCTCTTTTGAAAGATGCTGCATTTTACTTTCCATGTTTCTTGTTTGAACATGAGTATCATACAATAGATTGATTCAAATATTAGAAATGAGTTTATGATGAGGATAGATGCACATTTTTGATGCATATAGGATGCAATACTTCACCACATAATAATGTTGCGGAATATCTTGATAATTTGATGAATATACCTTATCATATTGACAAAGTGATGAATACACAATCTTTAGAAGAAAAGCAAAAGAATAGATTGCGGCTTACAACAACTATTGAAAGTATTCAAAGGCTCACTTTGCAAGCAGCATTTAGAGATAATGAATCTCCATCTTCTAATAATCGTAGAAATTTTATCGAGATGATAAAATTTATAGGAAAATAAATGACAGTATTAGGGGTCGGGCATCATTTTAGAAAAAGCTCCAAAAATACAAAGTATACTCCATCAAATATTTAGAAAGATATATTGAATATTCTTGCCAACCAAGTAAGAACCAAGATTCGTAAAGAAATCGAGAATGCAAAATTCTGCATTTTAGCTGATGAAGCAAGAGATACATCTAACAAGGAGAAGATGACTATTGAATTAAGATTTATGGATATTGATGGCTTTTTACAAGAGCAATTTATGACTTACATACCCTGATGGTGTTAGCAATATGAGTGGCTCTTAGAATGGATTACAGATTGTTTTATAGAAAAAATTATTCATGTGCATATTATGTACATTGGTTGGCTCATCGATTTAAACTATCATTAACTATAGCTGCTAAAATAGAGATATCCATTTGGTTATCTTACAAAATTGAATTACATTTGTAATCTCATCAACACATCTCCTAAATGTCATGTTGAGTTACATTTTGCTCAAAGAATTGAAGTTGTGCATATGGTAGCTACTGGTGAACGTGAAATCAGTAGAGGATGTAATCAAATTAGAAATTTACTTACGGCTTAGAAAGATTCGTTAGAATTCTAATTTTGACTCAATTTGTAGTATGGTTGATATGTATAGCTCTGTGATTATCATGTTAAAACACATGGTGGATGAGGGGTTTTCTAGCTCCATTCGTAGTGAAGCTAGTGGTTTGTTGATTGCGATAAAGTCTTTTGATTGCATATTCATATTACACTTGATGCAAAAGATAAATATGGAGATAACAAATTAGCTTTGTCGAATATTGAAAGAGAAATCTCTAGATATTTTAAATGTAATTGTCTATGTTTCAATTATTAAACTTTGCTTCATATTTTGAGAGAAAAAGGATTTGTTCTTCTACTTAGTTGTATGAAAGAAGTTTGTGCTAAGTATGACATTGAGATACTTGACATGGAAACTCGTTATAAATCTGTTATAAGCCGTTCTTGTCGACAAAATGACTTAATCATAGCTGAGCACCACTATCGATTTGATGTATATATTGTTGCAATAGATTTTTAAGTTAAAGAGCTTAATAATAGATTCAAGGATGAGGTAGTCAAACTTTTTAAGCTTAGTTGTGCTTTGGAATCTAAAGAAAACTATAAGCTTCTTAATGTTGATCACATCTATCGACTTCTTGAGAAATTCTATTCTCTTGATTTTGATGCACAAGATTTGCACCACTTGAGAATGCAATTGGATTACTATAACTTGATGTTGCTGGCCATGAAAGATTTCAAAATTTATTAACTATTTCTTAATTATGTTGAAGATTAATTGAAACAAACAAATTAGGATCCTACATTATAACTATATCGTTTAGTACTTATGTATTGAATCTAATATATTTATTTAATTAGCAGTTTGATTCGTTTTATTTTAACTCTTTCTATTTCTACAATAATAACAAAATGAGCATTTTCAACTATTAAACTTGTTAAAACAGCTTTTCGTAACAAGATGAAAGAAGAGTTTTTAACAGATTCTATGACTCTACAATGAATTGAATGAGAGTTGGTTGAAAAAATTAATAATGATATAATAATATTCATGAGTTTGACTCTAAAAAAAAATTGAAGAGCACATCTTCAATAATATTTTTGCTCTATGTTTTTTTAATGTATTTAATATTAAATACTTTTATTTTATATCTTTTAAAAATTAATATTCATGTACTTTTTTATTTTATTTATATTTTTAAATTAATTAATTAATTATATCAATTATAGTAAGCGATCAACGTAGATAGTTTTGAATCCTAGCTACGCCTATGGATAAATGAGTTAAGTGACTATATGCATGAAATTATAAATTTATAATGATATTTTTTTTCTCTAGATATCTAGGCTTACGCTTGACTAATCCTAGAGTGGCTCCATAGACTAGCCCACTTGGTAAATCCGAGAAGTGAAGATAGATCCCGCAAAGTGGCCCAACAACACGAGTGTTCGAGCACTGCAGGCATAGTACTCTGTGTGGGAATGGAACTCGTTGCATAAATTTATGATGATAGACACATGTAAGATTGTTACATTTATAAACTATGAATAAGGTCCTTTTTTTTTTTATAATCTAGGTATTCAGCTCTTACGATCCGACTAATTCTACAGGTGGATGATCCAATCCCACAAATCACACACTAGACAAATCTGGAAGCATATGCTACTTCTCGTCTGACCACACAGATTGCCCGCCATGCAAATTTGAAAACATCCAAATTGGTCATCACATTGGAGGAAAAATATACTACAGTGTGCTGTAGTTAAAATTCGAATTGTGAATACTTAAATAACCCACTGAGCATCTTATTATCACACCATTACTTATTCATCTTATTACAACTATATTAGAGAATTGACTTGATTGCCTAAATCCACAATTGGATATGCATATGATGCTTAGTTTAGAGCCTAAATAGTCAGACTTTTAAATTCTTTTGAATTTTATGTCAAAAAATAAAAAGTAGAAAGATGATCTTCTTGAAAAATAATTTTTTCCTTGTGTTTTAGAACATAGAAACAAATATTCATGCAATTTTTTTCATCAAAGGATAGATTTACTTTAGATATCATTAAAATTCACAGATTAAAAAAAACCATGAAGCATTTTTAGATGCATTTTAAAAGACTTGAGTCTATGCATTCTTTCTCTTAAATGATATTTAAAATAACCATGAATATTTTTCCAAAACTATCACATCTCCAATTTTGATCTAAATTATCATACTTTTATTTATATTTCAATTTAAAAATAATAATAAATTTTCTTCTAAATCACTCTCTATTATTTTTAAAAAATATAATTTCTGATAATTATTTTAAAATATATAATTAGTATAAGAGATTTCAAAAATTTATATCACTTTGTTTTTCATTATTTTTTTAAAGAGATCAATTGTTTTTTGATATTTTCTAAAGAACACCAAGATTACCGTAGGATCGTGATCTTATTCAAGATGGATTTGACATTAGGATCGAATCAATACAATTAAATCGGTCAAGATAGGATCGATAGGATTTAATTTTTAGGGTTTGGGGCCTTTGGACAAAAAAAAGTCACAAGATGACTCAATTTAAAGGCTAACAAAGTATGTCCAATAGAAAATGTGTAGAATCATTGTAACGTAGAACCATATTGATTCTACCGATCCTATGTGATTCTATTGATTTTGCTCTGATTCTATTATAAAAAACGATTCTAAACTATCCATGA
>NW_027428912.1:0-47661 GCF_044706935.1 Curcuma longa | reverse complement strand
TCAATGTATTTCATTTGATTTGTTTTCTTACTTGCATCCATTGCCTTGAAATTAATTTAGTTTAGGTAGTTGATCTTTTAGGTTTCTAATAGGTTTTTTTTATTTGTGCATTTGGGTTTCAACCATTAACTTGATTTAAATTTACATTTCTAGATTAGGAGATACCTTAGTTTCAATTGCATTTCATTAAATCATTGCATTTTATATTGTCATTTTATTCCCCAAACCCCCAAAACCCATTTATATCTAGAAAACTCAAAAAGAACAACACAAAAGCTATTAAACGATTTTCTATTAACCCTTGAAAAAATATGACTCGAGGCCCCTATACTTCATTTGTTTGAATTCATCGTGGATTTTCGATAATTTAAATCAATTTACAATCCTAATCCTGACACATCAAATCTAGGGTTGTCATCGTGCCTAATAGGCACGACCCTGCCTTGGCTCTTCTATGGAAATGAGGCACGACCATGCCTTTTTGGCATGACCTTAAACTGGATCAGGCTGGAATTTGAGGCACGACCCCAAGCTTGGACAGCTCTGGTAGGGAGCACGGTCGTGTTAGGAGGCACGACTCTCAATAGCAGTTGATCTAAATGAAGCACGATCGTGCCTTGTGGGCACGACTGCTAGCTGGTGTGGCTCAGGTGGTGAGGCACAGCCCCTCAGGATGATGAACACGACCGTGCCTTGTAGGCACGACCTGTCTTGGAGGCACGACCCTGTCTTGCCTTGTCTTCGTTTAATCTTCATCTTGCCTTATTTCGCTC
The DNA here is from genome assembly GCF_044706935.1 of Curcuma longa. Classification (NCBI taxonomy): domain Eukaryota; kingdom Viridiplantae; phylum Streptophyta; class Magnoliopsida; order Zingiberales; family Zingiberaceae; genus Curcuma; species Curcuma longa. The sequence continues at coordinate 46,888 of NW_027428912.1, read as the reverse complement.
CAATTCCGTCCTACAAATACACAAATACAAAAGCAGACCTCCGAAATAGGAAATGGAGAAAATACGCCTAATGCGTGAATAAGGGATATGATAAACATAAGATAATGTCATGAAATGCAGAAAAGATGTGCAATGAAAGCATTAAAAATACATGTATACCTTACGCACATCAGGCATATCGATTCCGTGGCTTTTTATAGGGGACTTCAATTCTCTATTGACAGTTCATGATAAAGAAGAGGGCAACTAGTTACGAACTATAAACTACGTCATGATTTAGAGCTTTTTGTTTAAACTTGTGGATTGTTGGATCTTCACTCGATCAAATGTCATTTGATGGTCGAATGGTATGATTTCTTGTAAACTTAATCATTTTTTGGTTAATTCACATTAGTTCTTAACAGATTATGATAGTTTTGTAGAGTTCACTGCTTTCGGATGTTTATTGGATAATTCTTGTGGTGTGTGGACTTTGCATGGAGACTTTCGGGACTTGGTGGCGGACTCTTGGGGGAAACTGGTCTATGACACCGCTCAGTTAATGCTTAAGCCCAAACTTACAAGACTCAAGAGTCAATTGTGTCATCTTGATAAACTGCATTCCCACCACATTTCAGAGCAAACATTAAGGGCCAAACAAGCTTTGGAGGCTGCATAACACATTGTATTATTGGGGGGGGGGGGGGGGGGGGGGGGGGGGGGGGGCGAGGCCTCATAGTCCGATGAGCAGACCACCAACCTTGGGGAGGTCACTATGGAATTTGTGAGGGCATTTCCTTGAGCTATTGGGTAGGAATGTGTCGGTGTCCCTTTGCGCAGTGAGGTCTTGCCAGGGTATCAGTTGTCCAGTGAGCATGGGTAGTTTTAGGTCAAGAGATCACTATCGAGGAGATATGAGCTACGGTCTTCAATATTGGGTGGGAAAAAGCCCTAGGACTGGATGACTATAATGCCCAGTTCTACACCTCCGCTTGGGACACAATGGGTGTAGAAGTTATAGATGCAGTGTATAAATTTTTTCTTCATGGACGCTTGCTCAAGCAATGGAACCACACATTGATAGCTTTGGTTCCCAAATCTGATCATGCACCAGGGGGAGTGATTATCAACCAATATCTTGTTGCACGGTATTCTATAAAGTGATATCCAAGGTACTAGCTAGGCATCTAGCGGGAGTCATAGACTATTTATTGGATCCGACACATGTGGCTTTTGTTCGGGACTGGTCCATAGATAAGAACATCCATCAAGCTCAGGAACTACTTCGAGAATATGCACATAAATAGATTTCTCCTCGATGTATGATTAAGGTGGACTTGAGGGAGGCTTTTGATCCTATAGATTGGAGTTTTCTTATCGCGACTCTTGTTGGTTATGACTTTCCCCAACAATTCCATGATTGGATTCACGAATGCATCACTATGGTTTCGTACTCGATTAACCTTAATGGTGGTTAACATGGATTCTTTAGTGGTCGATGTGCCTTGTGGCAAGGTGACCAACTTTCTTCCTAGTTATTCAGACTATGTCTTGAGCTACTCTCACAGCAATTGAAGGTAGCATTGGAACAAGCGGGTTTTCATTTTCATCCTATGTGTCAAGTAATCCAAGTCACTCATTTAGCATATGCCGATGATCTTTTATTATTTGCAAAGGCGGATGCATCCACCATTTCTATGATAGTGGATTGTTTGAGGGATTTTAGGGACAAAGCGAGACTTCTTGCCAACCCGTTGAAGTTCAATATGCATATGGTGGGTGTGGATGACCATACAAAAGGGGAACTTTTACAAATTATGGGTTTTCAAGAAGGTACCTTGGTGTTCCATTAACCACAGTGAAACTTCGGATTGCTAATTATGGGTCCCTTCTGGATGCAGTGACTAAAAAGATTATTTCATAGCCGAGGCACACTCTATTTTATGTGGGGCATTTGGAGCTAGTTTGATTAGTGCTATAAGGTGTTAAATATTTTTGGTTATCTATTCTTCCAATTTCTGGTGGGGCGATTGACAAGCTCTATAGAATTTGTCAATTTTTTATTTTGTCGACCAAGCACCAACTGATCTTGTGGGTGACCATGTGCTTGCCCCAAGAAGAAGGAGGCTATGTCATCCATGATTTGCATGCATGGAACAGTGCTTTATTATGCCGAACATTATGGAGCATTCAAACCAAGAAGGATTTGCTTTGGGTTCGTTTGGTGCACCACCATCACCTCAAGGGAGCAGAATTTTGGTAGTGATAGTGCAAAGGTTCGGACTCACCTTTGATCAAGAGGTTGCTCGACATTCATGACCAACTTGTGCAACAAGCATGAGGTTATGGGGTGGCCAATATGAAGTTGTTGGAGTGGTTTGCAACAGAAAAGTATGGTGCAACCAATGCTTATAGGTTTTTCCAACCATGAGGAGAGGCTGTACCTTGGGTGTCGATTGTCTAGAAGGCCGACCTACTACCCAAGCACCGGTTTACATTTTGGTTGCTTGCTTACTGACGATTGTGGACAGCGGACAATAGACATGTTGCCTTATGAACCTAACAAGCAGTGCTCACTATGCCGGCAAGTTGTGGAATTAAATGATCACATTTCTTTCAATGCCCCATTCAAGGATGCTGTGGGACAAAGTTCGAAACTTGCTTGATATTTGACCAACTATCTACATGGCATGCAAATTGATCTGAACTTTCTAGAGACAATTTCAAGGCAACGAAAGGTTGATGAAAGCTCACTACTTAGCAGTGACTTGTGTGATTTTTCTTGTATGACAAGCTCGAAATCGATCTCGTTTTGAGGGTGAGGGGCCTTGTATTGAGAGGATGCTACTCATATTTACCATTTCGTAGACATCTAATACTTATAAGCTTTCTTTGATCTATATATATTTTTACCATTCTAAAAAAAAGTTAAAATTTTTTAAAAATTGGTTTGGAGTAGAAATTATCCTGCAAGTTTAGAAATCTTCTTTCATGGTCAAACTAAATTTGAATTTTAAGGAAATTTAGAAACAAGGGATAAAATTGGAATAGATTTTGGGGTATTGAAGAATAGGGAACTAAGGGATGTAAATTGGAAAAGACCAAACAGAGGGGGAGGGAGTAATATGAAAAATAAGAAACATAAGGGTCTGATTTGATGAAATATGCAACCCATACTTAGTTATCGCAATCAACGACGTCGGCCAATAACGCAGCACACACTACTTAGCCTTTGGAAATGAGTTCGGTGGTGACGAGTAATATCACACGCAAGTTACCCTGCAATCGCAGAGTAGTTCGGTCAATCCTCGCCGCTGCTCCTCATCGCCCTGCCCTACGATTGCTTCCATCGATTGCTCCCCACTCCTCCCTGCGACAGTTATCTCGCTCCAAGACAAGGCGGCCTTCCCTGCTAACCCTCGCTGTCGTGGCTGCTCGTTCCTCCTATTCTTCTTCGGCGTCCACAGAGGAACCAAATATGGCGAAGGTCAAGGCCATCAGAGTCCACGAGCTCGGAGGCCCTGAGGTAACACAAGAGCAAACGCCAATTTGATCTTTTCCTTGAGTAATCATTGCTTATGCTCCGCCGTGTTTTCGATATAGGTTTTGAAATGGGAAGAGGTGGAAGTTGTGGAGCCTAAGGAGGGAGAGATCAGGGTGAGGAACAAGGCCATAGGCGTTAATTTCATCGACATTTACTTCCGAAAGGGGGTGTACACTAAAGACCTGCCCTTTACACCTGGTTTGTTCTCTCTTAGCTCCTTATCGCTTATCACATGTTTGTATAAAAGCCCCATGTGAAAGGCTTACGTGTCATACATTTTAATATCCTAAATAAACATCATGCATGAGATGAATTGTCTGTTCTTCGGTGGCATTTCGTTGCTAAGTTATGCATTATGGTATGGTCATTTGAAAGCACATCAATTTGATGACCATGTTTCATTCAACTAGACTAGGATGAGAAAATGGGAGAAAATAGGTACCCAGTGAACTTCTCGATATGAATAATGTTTTTTTTCATCAAATTCTAATCTATACATCAAAGTACACTAACGTTAGCAAGGAGGCTGTTTTTCTTCACAAGGAAACAAGTCATGCCATAGCATGACAAATGACAAATTTAGCATTTAGTTCAGCTTCGCTGTTAGTTACTATATAAATGATTTTTTATGTTGACGGTTGCTTGGCTTTGTTAATTTTATTTGAATCAAACCTTGGGAATTTTCTCAGCACTCAAGATAATTATTCTGTGCCACACTTCATTTTGATTACTCAGTTCCTTTTTGTATCTTTAATTTATTGGATACAGGCTGTGTATACCCAAATGAGCTCTTTGCGCATCTTTGTAGAGTGCAATGCAGATTTCATACACTATTCCCCATCATTCTGTCCTAGAGACAGACTTATATTATCTTAATGGGGGATTTTTTAATATGGTCTCTTCTATTTGGCCATGAAGAACACTGTCTTTAGTGGCATCCAGAGTTTTGCACAATATTTTGTTTATTTGGCATGGTAATTTAATTAATTTACTAACGAAGCTGGCTGCTACAAGATCTCTATTTCACCTGTACCTCCATTGTCCAAGCTGTATGAATCTGATTTTGTTATTGGTAGGAGGGTTCTACTTTTCAGTTTGTTCCAAACAATTATCTTCTTATCAAATGTGGATTTTATGCTATGGTTCTTACAGTATATGACTTTCAAGATCAATCTCACTACTTATATCTGGGATCATAAGATATGAAAGAATGGAACAAAGCAAAAAGTTGAAGAATAAGGAAGACTCCCTAATTCATGACATCCATGGTTGGCAACTCAATTGATTCCATTTCAGATTGATTGAGTTGGATCGGGACCCATCTAATTTGGATAGATTTCCTAGACAAGAGTCTGAAATTTCTCAAATGTTGATAGAAAATCATAATTTCAAGAGAATGTGATAATTGAGGGAATAAATTGAAAATCACAAGGAGTTGACATTTTAATGTAAATATAGATTGAATCTTGGAGACTCCTTTGTGGTGCTAGGATGCTTCCTAAAGATCACAAACTTTCTCAGTGGTTGTATGCACAATCTTGACTTCAACACTTTAGTTGCCACTCGTGTGACCAGGACTTGAATGGCTATCTATCTACATGATCGAGATTTTTATTACCGTTACTAAATCTTTTCTTTTGGATTTGAGTGGCCACTGAAATGTGTGGGTGTGATTCTTGAATTTGGGAGAAACCAAATGTTGGTGCAATCAAGCTCCAAGCATGTGTTTGCATATAGTTTTGATGTTTGGATAACGTTTAAGTTAGACAACAAGATGTTGATTTCATATATGTTGGGATCGTCCCGGTGCAATGCGCGTGTTCTCACGTTTCATAAACGTGCGCAGCGGAAAAATTTACAGATAATTAAAACTAATATTATCATATACACACGCATGCATAAACAGGAATTAACTATGTACAAGGCATGACAGGAAATTAAAATTTTAGAATACAATTATTCTACTTGCAGAATTAAACTTGCAAAGAATTAAATAATTCTTGGCGTACCTTTTCGATGACGTTTGAGCCGTGTTGGTATCAATCGAGCGGTCTTCATCCGAATCCCGCCTCTACTGGTGATCCACGCCAAGCTCCCGTCTAGACGGCTTCAGAAGCCACGAATCGCGTCATCGTCTTCGGTACTAGCCGATGATCGATGACGATCGAATCGAGAGAAGCCTTGTTCCGGAAATCACGCAGCAACGTTTGTCGCGATCGTTCCGAGGCTTACTAACTATCACCGTGAATCGTATTCACGGTATAGTTATCGGTGGTCAACCATCGACCGCCGATTTAGGACAAACAATCGGAAACTCTTTTCCGATAACAATGGAACAATTTCTGATTGCTTCATAAGCTTTCGAGATACAACAAATCCCGATACTAGAATAGCTAGACCCTAGTTTTGACAGTACGTTGTGGTAGCCAGAAACAATTTTCGGCCAGCAAGTGAACGACCATCATGGCACACTAGGATTCCGTTATTCCCTTCTTCTGGTCGCCAACACAAATGCAAAAGAAAGCCGAGCTATCTCTTGCTTCTAATCGACGACACAAGGTGAAGAGACTCGCTATTCCGGTAGCAAATCGAAGGCAACATGAAGGCACCATGACCCTCTGTTCCGGGAGCAACACAAAGTCTGTTCCGGCAGCAACACGAAGCAATACAAGCAACACGAAGCAATACAAGCCACACGAAGCAATGCAAGCAACACGAAGCAAACTGATCTGGCATCAACACAGAAGACAACACAAACCTCAACAAGAAAGCTTGTGGTATCACAAGTCTGTTCCGGCAGCAACATAGGCTTGTGGCTCCTGTTTTTCCGGCGAGCAGCACAGAGGATCAGCCACCAACTAGTCGGGCGGCAACGCAAGAATCTGCCACCAGCCTAAGGGCGGCGACGAGAGATTCCGGCCACCAGCCAAACGTCCAGGCAGCAATCGACAGAACACTTTCTTCCTCCTCGTGCGGTTGCTTCTTCCTTCGCGATTTGCAGCAGCCGGTGCTCCTTCTCCACTCGCGGTAGCCGGCGTCCAAGGGAAGCAAGCCATCCGGTCCAGCGACACCCTCAAGTCCGGCGGTGCCATCCGTGGTCCGGCGATGCCCTCATTGGTCCGGCGGCACTCTCTCGCGAAGAAGGAGGGCAGCGGTGCTCGCGCACACCCAAAAACAGAGAACCCCTATTTTTTTGATGTCGCACGAGAGATGCCTTAGGGAGAAGTCGGCTAGGGTTTTAGATGAGTGAACCGGTTAATTTAGGTTTTAGAACTTAAACCGGGTTCAGCTGAACCAGGTTCAGCTGGACCAGTACTGTAGCAAACCAGAATCATTTTGGTTCGCTTGGTTCAATAACCAAACAAATTCTGATTTTACCCAAACCAGTTTTGTTCGTTTTGTCTTCTCAAGACGAAGCTCCTCATCTCTTCGGTTTAGCCAAAATATCTTCCATCATGAACCAAACCAAGTTGGTTCAATTTGGTTCAAAACAGAATCGTTCGATTCACTAACCAAACGACCTCTGATTTGAACGAAATCAATTTCATTCGTTTCGTCTTTGTAAGATGAATTCCATCATTTGTCCTTTGTCTGGTCCAACCAGACTTTATTTCTCTCATTCTGAGAATTCAATTCTCAAACTCGTTTTAAGTCCTTTGGAGAACTTGTTGTGCGTGTGACCCAATAGGTTCCCGATTATGTTGGTCGTCCGTAATTAATGAATTAATTACGGAACGATCATGAGTGGCACCTAGTAGTACATCATGATCCCCAATTGATCGGAAAATCAACGATTGATTCCAGAATATCTTCTAAACCCTTCAGCAGCTACACTGAATCGTGTCTCGTTCCTTTCACCATCTTATACCCGCTTGGTTCAGGACATGGTCTATGTGTCGGTCCCCACTAGGCTGACTACGTCACACCTAGCCCAAGCTAACTTTCTTGTCCTGTGGATTCAAGTTACTTATACATGTGTCCAAGAGTCTCATACTCTTGACATGTGTTGCTTTGGCCAAAGACTTTTAGTAACAATCCGACAAGTGGCCGTAGGGTATACGTCTCCTGTTTAAAGGAGCGGTGAATCCTCTGTGGGCTATTCAAACACCTTCGGGCACTTCGACTTATACCCAATCATCTCGGGTCCACACCTCCTTGGAGATGCTTGCTTAAGATGTCAAAGTATAAGCCTCCATGACCAAGGTGACTTGAATACCGCAAGTCAAAGGAAACTCGCACTTAAGCTGCATTGAGATCTTCGTTGACATGTATCTATTTGCATAGAACCATACGAAGTCTCAAGACAGGTCACTCCGATGAACTGGTTACCTTTAACCAGCATCCACATTTAACTCTCGACATCCAATGTCTCCAGCAGTGAGATCAGCTGCTTGGATAACCAAGGAGTCTAAACGTGCTAGTCTCAACAGAATCGATGATGTCCGTGCTCATCAATTCCTCGACTAAGGATAATTTCAATACATTCATAATTGCACATGTAGAGATGCTCACGAGTTGTGATCCAATCACAAATTCTCTCATACTATGAATTGTATTGCGGATATTCAGTATTCGAGTTTAAGATCCAATCAAACACACATGGAATATGCACTCAAATAATGAATTGCTATTTATTCAATAAATAGTGTAACCCTAAGGCGATTGCCTTAGGATACCTCTCAAATCTAACAATATAAAGTCCACCGGATTCTTGGTACTGCAAGGAAGTGCCAATAGTTTAAGCTCAATTGGATTCTAGGTAGTGCAAGGAAGCCCCAATAGGTTGAGGTCAACTAGGTAGTATAAGAAAGTTCAATAATAACCGAATACTAGGCATGATGAAGACCCGGAGGCACAAAAAGTCTCTTAGCACGACGAAGACTCAACAGTAGGCTTCTTGGCATGATAAAGTCCTAAAGGCATGGACTTCTTGGCAAGATAAGATAAAGTGCTAAGAGGAGAGTGAATGCACTTGTATATTGGGATAAAGGAAAAAAATGGACTTGAATTTAGAAGTAGTCAAGTTAGTTGAGTAATCAACCAAAAAAAGATTCTTAGTCAACTGGTAAATAGAAATGAATATAAAGACTTTTGTTCAGAGTCTATCCAGGTAGCATTCAACTAGTATTAGTTAGTATTAAACCTTAAACTCGAAACCATGAACAAAATGAGGTTTTTTGTTTGAGAGATTTATAATTTGGGTATTCAATCAACTAATAATCATAGGTACTAGATTAATTAGTCGGCTTAGGCATAAAATAAAATAAATAAAATGTTTCTGATTACTCTAGATTTGGGAACAATCGATTGATATTTCAGTGTATCTTAAAACCTAGAATAAAGTTGTTGATCTAACAACAATCGACAATAATTCTCATAACTATTGACTACATGCAGAGGAGTTGATTGATGAAACTTTGAAATTGAGAAACTATAAGACACTATAAATATAAGAGTTGGAGGGACAAGAAAGGATTTGAATCCTCACAGTTTTACACTCCAACTTCTCTTATAACATGCTCTCGTTTTCTTTGCTCCCCCGCCCCCCCTCCCTTCTTTGTGCTTAATTACTCTTCTTCATTGTAAGAATGAGATTGTAGGAGGTTTCTCCACCTTTGGCTGCTGGTCAAGAAAGGGAAACATTAGAGGTTCTTTCGAGAAGTGAGTCACCTTATGGATCAAGGTCGGCTACTGGTCAAGAAGGGGAAAGATTAGAGGTTCTTTCGAGAAGTGACTCATCTTATGGATCAAGGCCATGGAGTAAGGGTCCTTGGGAGGATTGTCGAACCACGTTAAGTTCCAAGTGACGTTGGTTTGCTTTTTTAATTTGATAGTCTTTCTTTACTTTCTTTTCCACTGCATTACTCATTTTTATAGAAACTTAAAAACCACGAATGATTATTCACCCTGTAGCCTCTTCAACGATCCTACACCAAAAAGATTTAGTTCTTATTAAATTAATCATAATTTAGTTATTAATAGTTATGTAATTAATATTTAATTAATATTTTCAATTTAATACTTATTAGTAATTAATTTCTTATTAATTAAAATCAATCAATTAATTAAAATAAATGAAGTACTATAACAATATTTTTCTTGTTAGTTCTTATTAATTAAATTACTTAAAATTAATCTAAATAATTTTATTAATTAATTTAGCCTAATTCAATTAATTTAATTTAGCTTTAAATTAATTAATTTGATTAAATAAGATTTGATCTGTTAATTTAATATTGTTTGAGTTAATTTAATCAGATTTATTTTGGCCAATTTAATTAAATAAAGTTTTATTTAATTAAATCTTGTTAAATTTAATTAAATCAGGTGTTATTATTTATTAAGTTTGAGATTCTAAATAAAATTTCAGTTTTGTACTCTAGTATTGATATTGAATGAAATATAAGAAGCACACCCTTATTTATTTATTTTGAATATCTTTGTTATCTTATTTATTAAATAAACATGCTTTGTTTTTTTATATTATTATTATTTTTTCATTCTTAAAAGTATACAAATCTGATAAGTGATCATATGAAGCATGAATAGTTAGTGATTTTATTGGCTAACTTTGGTTTATCATCTTTTGTTATAACCTTTACTTATATCCATCTTCTCTGAGTGTTCTGCATTTCATGCTTATATAATCACTTCAAAATCACATTGCGTACTCAACAGTGGTTAGTTTGATTGGAGCTGGAGCAATATTTACGCTTTGTTTGCTTTTTAGTTGAGGAAAAAGGGGAGGAAATTAAAGGAAGGGAAAAGAGGAGTAAATCAATTTCTTCCTTTGGCTTTGTATCTATTAGATTTCACTTATTCTCCCGGTTGGGTCTACAAGAGAGTACCACAAGCTTAGAAAATGTGACATTTCATTGATTGAAAAATGTATTTACCTAAGTGAACACAATATTACAGACTTGTTTTGAGATGGAGTATCCTAATTCAACTGAAACGAGAATATGTTAGTGTCACGTGGGAGTTTCAACATGTTGCCTATGGTAGATTGAAGGTGGAGGACAAAGGAGATGAAGAGGAAAAAGAAGAGGAGGATGAGGTGGCTTATTACTTGAAGGAGATATTTCGTAGCTTCTGCCACCATCGAGGAAAGTTGCTTAAGTTGTTCTGACACTTTTGAAGCTATTCATGCCTTTGAGGAGTTATCTTGAGAAGCACATGGAGTTGGATGAACCCTTGAAGTTGCTATGCAACTCCAACTTCAATCCATGGTTTGAAACCTTATACCGTGTGGGGTGAAACAGTTGAAACGTATCATTTCGTTAAATAATTGAAACTCGATATCAATCAATGCTAAGGTTCAAAATCTCTAGCTGTGCCGTAGTTTCGGTCTTTGACCAGAAAGATATTGTTCCAGTATTGTGCTAACACTCTGATGCATAATGTCAGTGACAGATTGAAGTAAGAAGGAGATGAAATAAAGGGAGGAGATATTGTCTGTACCGAGTGGTATTGAGTTTCAGTAAATTAACGAAATGATATATTTTGATCATTTCTCCTAGCATGGTACAAGATTTAAAACCATGCTTGGCATAAACAATGGCTCGTTTTTATGCTTCATCTCTTTCCTTCTTCAACTCCAATTTATTACTGGCACCATGCATTTAAACATCGATGCGATACGAAAACAATATCATTCTGGTCAAAGATCAAAACTTCAACATGGCTTGTATTTTGAACCTTACCTAAATCAATTAAAGTTGTTTGAAACTTCATGTCGTAGAGATTGAAGAAAACCCTTACTCAGGGAAGAGTTCACAAAACGCTCGTGTGTGGAATAAGGCATGTCGCCGAGGAAGAAAACCCTCACTTTCACCAATAGATTAGTCACTATTTTTGCTCTATAAGAAGCTATTTTTTGTTTCCTGTACCTTGAAGAAAATCATCATTCATGGAAGATGTTCATAGAACTCCCACACATGGAACAAGACGTGTTGCGGAGGAGGAAAATGCTCGCCTTAGCTAATCTCAATCCATTCTACATGTTGAGCGGCTGGGACAATGATAGGTTTTGCTTGTGCTGAATGTCTTAAATGGTATTTCAAACACTATGCTAGAGGTTTTCAAGTAATCATTGGCTGAGGCAAGAATGATGCCATGATATTATCAGTTGAAGATGTTACATATACAAATCAAGTGAGTTCAATCAAGTTGTGTAAGATAAGGTAATATCATGAAAGATATTATAGTACTAAATGAATTAAATGCTTAATTTTTTTTATCATAGTTGGTCTTTGAAACACACAATTTTTTACACTGATCAGTGATCGCATGTTGCCAATGTAAAGCAAAAGACCTGCAATAAGGATAACTATTTACTTGGTTGGCTTTGACATTTGGTTAGACCAAACCAGGTTTTGGTGACATGCATGGAGTATCTCATTATTGGTTCTTTAATGTCCCTGATGATGCAATTCTTGGGATAAACATGGATTTGTAATATTAAATTAATGCCATTGTTAGAAGTCTTAGTTCAGTGGCCTCTGGCTAGTGGGTAAGACCTTACATGGGATAAACATGGATTTGTAATATTGAAATGAAGCCATTGTTTAGAAGTCTTAGTTGGGTGACCTCTGGCTAGTGGGTATGATCTTTGTCATTTGGTAGTTGTGCAATGCTTGATAAGGTATCCAGTATCATAATGCTTTTATGTTATGTTGTATTGAATTAATCTTCTCCATGGAATCCTATTCTCTATACTCTCCTCTTTTCCTTTCTATGTTCAGTATCAAATTGGTACCAGAGCCCTTATTATCATCTAGCCTTCACAAGCAACCATAACCTCATAGACAAACACAATCACTCATCTAATCTCAATCTACTTTTTTACTCCAAAGTCCTCATCATCCTTGTCTCTGTATGCTGCAATCACCTCCTTCACCACAAAAATCTTAATCTGGCTACATTGTCAAGAGGATAACCAGCAGAAGAATTGCATCTGATTCAACAAGCCTATAAAGAAATATTTTTGATAATGAATGTACTCCTATATTGCTTTGTTCCATTTTATCTTGTGTTTCAGCATGCAATTTAATGACAGTTGCTCTATGTAAATATTATCCTAAAATCAATATGAGCTTCTCTAGATTTCTAACAAGTGCCAATTAATTCAGTAAGTCATTTTTCAAAATATTGTCAATATCACCTCCTGGTTAATTTCTTGGATAACTTAATTGGTTTTTACTAGATTTTGACTGGTTGCACAACCTCATTAGGTTTTTGATCTTCCTTAGATAAAAATTTGGTCACTTTAGAACTTGATTGATCAAGATTTTTTAATTGGAAACTTTGAATTTGATCTACTTTGTCTGTTCTATGTGATCCTAGCACATTTCTAGTGCATGATTTTTTATTAGAGGTGATTTGTGTTTGGTTTAGGAGAGGATGAGATTCCAAGCAGTTTGAGATTGATGTTGACTTTTTCTTCTTGGCATTGTTTTATGGATTTATTTTCACTGCTATTATATGGATGTCTCTCGTAGATTTATTTAACGTGGCTTATCTATGGTCATATAGACAATTTCTCATTGTAATTATATCCTTTTGTTAGTGTGCGACACTAAATGCTAAACTAGTGAAAATTATAAAGATATTTGCTGGACAATAATAAAAAAGATGAAGTGGAAGGATAAATGTGACAACAATTATGCCATGGTATTGGTTGGACTAAGATGCAAGAAACAAATAAGTGTGATATTTTTTTAGGGGGAAAAAATAGAATATCAAGAATCACTAGCTAACATGAGTAAATGAAAGTAGTTTTCAATGAGGTTGTGGTACTATCAAATCATCATGAGTAGATCTTGTTGAAATCTCGATGTGGGATCTTGAGTCACTTCTTAAAATTTTCCAATATGAGAGACTTTTTATTGCTATAACAGCCTTACTATGTTCAAACAAACTTGTTTTTCTTTCCTCTTATACAATTAATGTTTTTCAAAGATTACCATTGTGAACCCTAGTTTTAGTGACAAACATGTGAGGCTTTGGGCAATATCAGACTGCTTACACTAGATAAGCTGATGCGAGGGCCATGCATCATTCTACAGGGTGTCCTATGCAGGCTGTGTCGTAAGGCAAAACTTGGATTGTTTTATCATAATTGTTGTGGATCTTGCTCTTAAGTCATCCGGCGAAAGCCAATTAGTGTTATACTGGAGGGGATAGAGTTGGCTGATCTCTTTTTTAGGAAAACAGGATTCATGTGGCTGTTGTGAAGGAAAGACAGAGGGAAAGTGGATGGTAGTAGTGGGAAATTATGGGAATTTCTGTTGGAAAGTATGGTGGATTTCTGCGGGCATTCAAATTTGATCTTAATAAAGATTTGCATGTTCAATAGGCATAAAATTGGTGGAGGTGGAATTAAATGATGGGTTTTAGAGGCAACAACACAAGAAGAAGGTAGTAGTTGTAAAGGTAGTTTGCCCTTTTCAGATAGATGCGATTAGGGTGCTAGCATAGTGGGGGATGTAATGGAGGGTAATAGCGGTCCAAAAGATGACCTTGCAGAGCAATTATGTGCCTCAATTGTTAGTCTTGCAGTACAAAGGAAGAGAGATGAAAAATAAAGGAAGTTTTATTCAATATTCAAGAAGTACCAAACAATAGTTTTATGCTCTTATATAGGCTTTCAGCATTCGAGTCAAATAGTCTAAGTTTAATCATGACTACTGTCATTTAAGTGTTTATTGTTTGTTAAAATTTGGATCAATTGATAATGATGCTTAGAAATTTCTTATAATACAGAGTAGAAGCAAATGCAACTGTAGCATAAGAAATCCTTTTAGCAAAGTGCAAGAGGAAGTTTTACCCATTATGACCATCAGAGGAAGTGGTAAGAAGGAAACACCAATGCAGAAACATCTTTTTTCCATCATTAGCTGCTCTAAAATGCTTTCATATGCTGCATCATCCTGCTAGGGACAAATGATGGTATTAGGTGCTTATTGGTTTGGCACAAACTGTTGTTATAAATTTTGGACACAAAAATTAATGCAGTTGTATATTTCTTCTCTTAATCATTATAAGAAACATAGCAGCTGTTTCCACTTTTGTCTGTGAAAATTGTGGGGCAAATTAGAACCTACTTGATATCTGTTTTTGTTGCAAATCTAGGAATGGAAGCTGTTGGAGTGGTGATGGCTGTGGGCCCTGGTCTGACTGGAATGGAAGTAGGGTCTGTAAAATATCATGGAATTGATTACTTTATTATTGAGACAAGCCCCTATTTATACAATAAGATAGGGACCTATTCTAACGACTTATTCTATAAAAAAAAACAGAATATCTAATAGAATATTTATTCCTCCTAAATATTCTAACACTCCCCCTCAAGCTGGAGAATATAAATCATATGTTCCCAGCTTGTTACATATGTAGTCAATTCGAGGACCTCTCAGTGACTTGGTGAATATATCTGCTAGTTGGTCTTGTGAGTTAACAAAACTTGTAGATATTTCACCAGATATAACTTTTTCTCTGACAAAGTGACAGTCGACTTCAATATGTTTTGTCCTCTCATGAAAAACTGGATTCGAGGCGATATGCATAGCAGCTTGATTGTCACATATAAGTGACATTTGTGTAACCTCTCCAAATCTTAGCTCTTGAAGCAACTGTTTGAGCCATATAAGCTCCTGACTGGCTATGGCCATAGCTCGATATTCTGCCTCCGCACTGGATCTTGCCACAACATTTTGCTTTTTGCTTTTCCAAGAAATAAGGTTATCTCCGACAAATATACAAAAACCAGAAGTAGATTTCCTATCAATGGGAGATCCTGCCCAATCTGCATCAGAATAACCTACGACTCGAGTATGTCCTTTGTCTCCGTACAAAAGACCCTTTCCTGGAGCACCTTTGATATATCGGATAATACGTGTCACAGCATCCCAATGTTCCTTGCATGGAGAGTTGAGAAACTGACTTACTACACTTACTGCAAAAGAGATATCTGGACGAGTAACAGTAAGGTAACTTAATCTTCCTACTAATCGTCTGTATCTTTCAGGATCTGGAAGAGGCTCCCCCTGATTTGGCATGAGCTTGACATTAGGATCCATAGGTGTGTCAACTGTTTTTGAGTTTAACATGCCTGTTTCTTCTAGAATATCCATTGCATACTTCCTTTGGGATATGATAATCCCATCTTTGGACTGTGCTACCTCTATCCCCAAAAAATATTTGAGTTTGCCGAGATCTTTTGTCTGAAAATGCTTGAATAGATGTTGTTTCACCTGTGAAATCCCGAGATGATCACTACCTGTGATAACAATATCATCAACATAAACTACTAAGTAGATGCAACCAGTAGATGAGTGACGATAAAAGACAGAATGGTCAGCCTCACTCCGAGTCATGCCAAACTGTTGAATTACAGTACTAAATCTACCGAACCATGCTCTGGGAGACTGCTTGAGGCCATATAAAGATTTCCGCAGGCGACATACAAGACCAGAAGACTCCCCCTGAGCAACAAAACACGGAGGTTGCTCCATATAGACTTCCTCGAGTAAGTCACCATGTAAGAAAGCATTTTTGATGTCCAACTGATAAAGAGGCCAATGTCGAATTGCAGCAATAGACAAGAATAAGCGCACAGAGGTCAACTTGGCAACAGGAGAAAAAGTGTCCCCATAATCCAATCCGAAGATCTGAGTATATCCTTTAGCAACAAGACGAGCCTTAAGCCGGTCAACCTTTCCGTCCGGACCAACCTTCACCGTATATACCCAACGACAACCAACAACTGACTTTCCTGGCGGTAGAGGAACGAGGTCCCAAGTCCCACTGTTCTGCAAGGCACACATTTCATCGAGCATAGCCTGTTTCCATCCTGGATGGGCAAAAGCATCGTCTGCAGTTTTCGGAAGAGAAACAGACGACAAAGAAGAAAGACAAACAAAATAGGAAGGAGAAACACGATGATAACTCAAAGAGATATAATGAGGGGAAGGATTGCGAGTGGAACGCATACCTTTCCGAAGTGCAATGGGAACATCAGACTCATGAGATGGGACCGAAGGACGAGGCGAAAGACTTGGCTCCAAAGATGTGTCCATGGCAGTGTCAGTTGTTGGCGGCGGCAAAGTAAGACGAGAACGACGCTGATAAACCTGCAATGGAGGAGATGTCTCCGGAGGTGACAGAGCCTCCTCCGGAGGATAAAAGATAGCCAACGGTGTCGGCGTAGAAGGAGAAAACTCTGACAGAGATCCATTGGGCCCAAAAAATGGAACAGAATCAAAGAACGTGACATCAGCAGAGATGAAGTACCGACGGAGAGTAGGAGAATAACACTTATATCCTTTTTGAGACCGTGGGTATCCAAGAAAGACACATTTATGAGACCGGGGACAGAGTTTGCTAACGCCAGGATCGAGAGCATGAGCAAAACATATAGAACCAAAGACCTTAGGTGGTAAAGGATGAAGAGACTGATGAGGATAAAGAACATGATAAGGTATTTGACCTTGTAGAGTGGAGGAAGGCATGCGATTGATGAGATAGCATGCAGTAAGGACAGCGTCACCCCAAAACTGGAGAGGAACATGAGAATGGAGAAGAAGAGTTCGGGTGGTCTCAAGAAGATGACGATTTTTGCGTTCAGCAACGCCATTCTGTTGAGGGGTATGAGGACAAGACGTCCGATGCAACACACCATGAGATGCCAAAAAGGTCTGAAATGGAATAGATAGATACTCACGTGCATTATCACTCTGTAAATTTCGAAGAGAGATACCAAATTGAGTTTTAATTTCATAGAAAAAGGATTGAAAAAGAGAAAATAACTCTGAACGATCCTTCATCAGATATAACCAAGTACAACGGGAAAAATCATCTATAAAGGTAACAAAATATCGTGACCCCAATGTAGAGGAAACACGACTTGGACCCCAAACATCGGAATGGACCAAAGCAAAGGGGGACGTAGCCCGATTCACAGTGCGAGGAGAAAAAGAACTACGAATATGCTTTCCTAATTGACATGACTCACAAGACAAAGATTTTAAGTGAGAAAGACTAGGATGTAATTGTTTCAACTTATCAAGGCTAGGATGTCCCAACTGAGCATGAATAAGAAGTGGAGATGTTGCCGCCGAACCAACAAGAGAAGACTGTTGAAGCCGATATAGGCCATGAGACTCACATCCGAAGCCAATCATCTTCCCCGTACTCCGGTCCTGTAAGGAAACAGAAGATTTAGTAAACGAGATGATACAATCAAGAGACCGAGTAAGCTGACTGATTGATAATAAATTAAAGGGAGCACCGGGAACATAAAGAACATTATGGATAGAAAGAGATGGAGAAGGATGAACAATACCAACACCTTGGGACTGAGTTTGAGAACCATTTGCCATGGTGACAAAGGGTAAATAACCAGAAGTAGAAAGAGAAGAAAACAAAGATTTATTACCAGTGATATGATCGGTGGCCCCTGAATCAAGAACCCAAGAACTCGAAGTGTGAGATATGCCAGCAAAGGAATTACCAGTGAGTGCAACGGTAGCAGGGGAATCAGAAGTCTTTCGATCCTCATACCACTTCAGAAAGTCGTCATAGGAAGGCGGTGGGGTTGGATCTGGTGGCAACTGTGAAGTAGAAGCTGAAGAAGTGACAGAACTCTGAACAATCTGTGCAGCACGAGGAGGTCGACCACCGGGCGTGCCAGGTCGACCATGTAGATTCCAACATTTATCAATTGTGTGTCCTGGTCGGTTGCAATGATCACACCAAGGGCGTCCTTTGCCACCCTTACGAGGTGGAGGTCTGTTGTTGTTTCGAGAGACCAATGCTGATGAGTCAACATGACTGGAAGGAGGCAACGTCGAGACTTTGGCAGGGACACGAAGGAGAGTCGCCCAGGTACTGTCCATAGTAGCCTCTGTGGGGTTACCCAATATTTGATCACGAACATGAGAATAATCTGTGGGCAAACCATATAAAGCCAGAGACATAAAAAATTTCTTCCGATTTTCAAGCTCTGCAACAGGTGTGGCCGCAGGTGGAAGCAGTTCATTGAAGTCACAAAGAAGTCTAGACACCGAACCCAGATAAGTTGACATAGAATCCTTAATCTGATGGGCACTGAGAATGGTCATGAGATCTTCACAAACTTGATAGAGTCGTCGAGAGGTATTTGTAAAAAGTTGTTGAGCCTGTGTCCAAACAGCTTTGCAGGTCTTGTGAGTGCGGAAGACATCCTTAAGAGATGGATGGATGGTGGCTCGGATAATACAACATAATTGAGCATCAACCTTTTTCCACAGAGGACGTTCGACAGCTTGAATATCTTCTTCGATTTGGGTGAGATGTGTTTCATAACCCTGTCCAACAAGCCAAAGTTCTATGTGAGAGCTCCAAGAGGAATAATTCTTACCATCCAATAGCTCGGAAGAGAGCGGTGCAGTGATGTGGTTGGTAAAAATTGAGATATCCGACTTCGAGTTGCTGGAGGTAGCCATGAAGAGTCAGAACGCAAAACTCCTTAATGTGGTTGATTCAAAACTGATGTTTGTTGATTGCTGTTTGGGCTGTTTGCTGTTGGAAAGTGGAGTTTGCTGTTGGCTGTTTGATTCACGAACAGTGGCGTTGCTGTTGCTTGCTTGACCACGCTTTTGTCCGGCGACCAAGAGAAGAAGAAGTATGGTTTTCTGCCTCCTTTCTCACGCGTGACGGCAGAGAAGGCGTGGCGGTCGGCAGAGAGCAGCACCAAACGCGAACCTGGGTTTAGGGAGAAGATCGTCGCGAACCCCAGCCAAGGGTTCCCCTGAGCGAGACGAAGAAGACCTGCGTCGCGGAGAAGCCTTTGCGGCGCTGCGACTTGGAGGCGTGGCGACTCGGAGAAGATCGTCGCGAGGGGAGCAGGATGCGCCTCGCGGAGAAGGCTTCGCGGCGCTGAAGCCTTCGCGACTCGGAGGCGTGGCGGACGCTGCTGCGGGAGGCCGATCTCGTACGCGCTGATGCGTCGCGACGAGAAAAGGTGCGACGAAGGAAGACGCGCACCTGGGTTGCGACGAGACGGCGTGATTCGGAAAAGCAGCGACGCGGAAGGAAGGAAGGGAAGGGATCGGGATTAGTTTAGGGTTCGGCGGATAAACCTGAACCTAAACCTAATCGCTCTGATACCATGTAAAATATCATGGAATTAATTTATTTATTATTGAGACAAGCCCCTATTTATACAATAAGATAGGGACCGATTCTAACGACTTATTCTATAAAAAAAAACAGAATATCTAATAGAATTTTTATTCCTCCTAAATATTCTAACAAAACCAATCACCCATTAGTTAACTTATGATTATGACATGATAAATGAAATGTTATATTTACTAGGACATTATTATAAATTTATACCCACTCTTTGGTTGAAAGTTATAGACAATCTTGATGAGTTCTAGCAAGGACATAGGTCCAAGTTATCTCTTCGTTGTTTTGTTTAAAGAGATCAAAGCAATCTGATCTGATAGACAAGAAATGAGACTTAAGATTTGTACTAGAAACATGGACTACGAAAAAAATTCAATTTGAGATCAAAATCACATTAAAACTGTCGGTACCTTCACACACTAGATGCAAAGTGTCTTACTCGAGTTAAATTTGCCAATTGGTTAGATTGAACGATCATGCAAGAAGAGATAGTTCAACTATTTTCTCCTCTTTATGAGAATCAATAATCTTTAAGAGTGAATATTTATTGATCTAGAAAATAAATGAAAAAAGACTTTCCTTTCAATTGTTGTTGTCGGTATTTCTTGTGGTCATACTCCTCACAATCAATGGAGCATACATGCTTCAACATTGCAAGCAAACGGCTGCATAGTTGAGTGCTCCAAGAATTCTAAGCTGAAGTCATCTAGTTTAACAATAGACATGGTTTGAAATCCTGTAGTGTGTCAGGCGGAACAGTCAAAAGGTATCATTCCCAAAAAATACCAAAATTTGATACCACCCAACACAACTATTGTTTCCTTCCTTTGCTTTATCTCCCTCCTCTAACGTCCAATCCATAATCAACTTCATGCATCAAAACATTGGTATGATACTGAAACATTATTGTTCCAATCTTTGATTGAAACTTTGAAAAAACTTAGATTTTGAACCTTGACAATAGGTGCCCAATTTTAAGAAAATAGATAGCATGGCTCTAAATAGTCGCAGTGATGCAACAGACGTATATGTTGCGAATTATCAAGTGGTCTTTGGTGAATTTTAGGCTAGGCATATGGTTATGACCATGGTTTAAAATTTCATACCGTACTGAGCTAAATTTGTGGTTTCGTCTGTTGCCTGACACTGGCACCGTGGACTGTCGCGGGGTTGCGGAGGCTTCGTGATCCCACATTTTTTTCTTTTTCTTTTTAAAATTATTATTATTTTATTATTTAATATTTAGATTAAAATTTTTATTTTTAATTAATATATTTTACCGTGGACTGTCGCAGGGTTGCGGAGGCGTCATGATCCCACATTTTTTTCTTTTTCTTTTTAAAATTATTATTATTTTATTATTTAATATGATTAAAATTTTTATTTTTAATTAATATATTTTATATTAAAAAAGGGAGTCTTTGCGCAACGGTAAAGTTACAGTCATGTAACCTGGAGGTCACATATTTCGAGTCTCGGAAATAACTTCTTATAAAGCTGGGTAATATTACGTACAATAGACCATTCACCGGGACCCTGCAATGGCTTGGAGCTTCGTATACTAGACTATTTTTATATATTTTATATTAAAAAAATATTGGCATGGCATGTTACGATATCGAAACCATATCGTTTTTATCATAAATCGAAACTCCAATATGGGTCGAAATTTTAAACCCTAACTTATTAGGTCATTTATTGATCTTATTTTTTTATTCATCCAACACCTAATTTATTGAATAATAGAGACAATTTAACTTGTATAATTGGTACAATAATAATTTATGAAGGGATATAATTTGTTCAATAATAAAATTATATATATAGTGAAAATTATTATCAAATATATAAACTTTTTTATAGGAAATGAATTACATGGGCTTACATGAGTGATGTGTGTAGGGTATACATACATTTTTACTACTTTTATTGCACATCCTTATGCATTTCATAATATTATCCTGTGTTTGTCGCATCCCTTATCCATGTATTAGACATTTTCTCCATTTTCTATTTCAAAGGTCTGCTCTTGTTTTTTGTGTATTTGTAGGACAGAATTGGAGTGAAATAAGGCGAAATGAAGATCGAACGAAAAGAAAGCAAAGCAGGGCCGTGCCTATAAGGCACGGCCGTGTTTCATCACCTGAGGGGCTGTGCCTATAAGGCACGGCCGTGTCTCATCACCCGAGCCACATCAGCCAGCAGTCGTGTCCACCAGACATATAAGGCACGACCATGCCTATAAGTTAGAATCCTTGTAACCCACATGGAGTAATTGATCTGCTTGGTAAATCAGCATATAATTTCGAGTCCTTCTCAGACACTTCAATATATATGCTTTACTACAGTCCAATGTCCCTGTCCTGGGTTACTTTGATATCTGCTAACCATGTCAACGGTAAAACAGATATCCGGTCTCGTACATAGCATTGCATACATTAGGCTTTCTATAGCCGAAGCATAAGGAACTGCCTTCATTTTCTCTATCTCCTTTGGTGTTTTAGGACACATCTCTTTAGATAGAGGTACTCCATGCCTAAAAGGTAGAAAATCTTTCTTGGAGTTTTGCATGCTAAAACGAGTTAGGATAGTATCGATATACGAAGCTTGGGATAAACACAACATCATTTTCTTGCGATCGCTTATTTTTTTGATCTCAAGAATATGTGCACATTCTCCCAAGTCTTTCATATCGAACTGCTTGGACAACCATACCCTTACGTCTGATAACACTTTGACATTATTACTAATGAGCAAAATGTCATCTACGTATAATACAAGAAATACCACCACGTTTCCGTCACACTTCTTGTATACACAAGACTCATTCAAACATTGAATAAATCCATAAGACTGGATTACTTCATCAAACCGGATGTTCCAAGATCTCGAAGCTTATTTCAGTCCATAAATGGATCGATTAAGCTTATACACAAGATGCTCTTTGTCCTTTTCAATAAATCCCTCTAGTTGCTGCATATAGATGTTTTCTTCAAAACTTTCGTTAAGGAAAGCTGTCTTGACATCTATTTGCTAAACCTCATAGTCCATATGGGCAGCAATAGATAAAAGAATCCGGATAGACTTAAGCATGACTACCGGTGAAAAAGCTTTCCTCATAATCGATTCACTCTTTCTGAGTATACCCTTTTGCAACAAGCCTTGCTTTGAAGGTTTCCACCTTCCCGTCTATTCCTCTTTTCCTTTTGTAGATCCATTTACATTTAATGACTTTTACACTATTTGGTGGTTCTACAAGCTCCTAGACTTGATTAGAATCCATAGATTCTATTTCAGAGTTCACTGCCCTTTGCCAAGATATTGCATCTTTATCTTGGAGTGCTTCATCATATGTCCAGGGATCAGGTTCATGTTTACCAGGGACCAAGTCCGAAGACTTTCTCAAAAACATGAATCTGTCAGGTTGTCTAACAACTCTCCCACTACGACGAGGCACTGCCTGTAACTGTATCACTTGTGACATGCAGTGCAATTACTTGTGGTATCTTATCTTGTACTGTTGGTGCTAAAGTAGACGTGTCTCCTTTTATTTCCTCTAAAATAATATTACTTATGGGCTTGTGGTTTATTACATAATCCTTTTCTAAAAATCGGGCATTAATGCTAACAATGACCTTCTGATCTTTAGGACTATAAAATAAATCACCCTTCGTTCTCTTAGGATAACTTACAAACAAGCGAACTTCCGTACACGGTTCCAACTTATTAGCGTCTCCCTTCAGCACATGTGTTGGACTATCCCAAATCCGAATGTGTTTTAAACTAAGCTTACGCACAGTCTACAATTCTGTGGGAGTAGAAGGTATTGACTTAGAAGGTACCAAGTTTAGAATGTACGCTATCGTTTCCAGAGCATATCCTCAAAATGAAGTTGGTAATTCTGAATAACTCATCATCGATCTAACCATTTTCATAAGAGTCCTATTCTTTCGCTCCGCCATACCATTCTGTTGGGGTGTACCAGGTGCATACAATTGGGATTGAATCTCAGCCTCTGATAAGTAACTCCTAAACTCTCCTAAGAGGTATTCTCCACCACGATCAGACCGTAGTGTCTTGATACTTTTACCTTAATGTTTCTCCACATCAGCCTTGTATTCTTTGAACTTATCAAAGCGCTCAGACTTGCGGCGTATCAAGTAAATATATCCATATTTCGAATAGTCATCTATAAAAGAGACGAAATATTCGAAATCACCTCTTGCTTGGATAGTTATAGGACCACACAATCAGATTGAATTGATTCCAACATTTCTTTGACTCTATAATCCTTTACCTTAAAAAGTCTTTTGGTCATTTTACCTTTCAAGTAGGATTCGTAGGTTGGAAAATTTTTCACTACCAGTGAACCTAAAGGTCCATCGGCTATTAACCTTTGAATTCTACTTAAGTTAATATGACCTAACCTTAGATGACAAAGATATGTTTAGTTCATTTGTGAATGTTCTTTTATCTTATTAAAATTAGAAGATATGTTATTAATTTCCATTTGTTGCATCGTGGGACTTATTTGATTAAGAGTATATAAATTATCAACCAACGTACTAGAATAGATATTAACCATATTTTTTTGATAACAACTTTGTCATCAATAGAAACAGAATATCCATCCTTAAATAATTTAGAAACTGAAATTAAATTCTTTCTAAAATATGGTACGTAAAGATAATTTCTCATAATCAAAATTTTATTTTTTTCAGAAGATAAATAAACATCTCCCACTGCAATAGCTGCTACTTTCGTAGCATCGCCCATGTATACGGTAATCTCCCTTTCACGTAGTCATTGAGTTTTCTGGAACTCCTGCAAAGAATTGCAGACATGATCAGTGACTTTCGTATTTACACCAAGTAGCGGTAGATAACACCATCAAACATGTTTCAACTACTAATGAATAAGATACATCTCTATTGTTCTTTTTTCTAGGACAACCTACCTTTCCAATGTCCAAATTGCTTGGCTACCTGCCTGGCGGCCTGATTCTGGTGTCCGAAGAGTTCTTTGAGATTAAGTATTATGTCATAGGGAGTCGGTATGACCTGATGCTGATGTTGCAATACATTTGACATAAAAGCTAAAATATAACACAACACCATCTCATCAGCCTTAACTTATTTCTATATCTCTCTATCTTCTCTTCACTAGAATCTATATTAGGCAGATTAGGACAGACCTTGAAAAATACGAATTTGTACTCCTCAGCAGTTAAGACAATGTCCAAGTTCCGTTTCCAATCAATATAATTAGGATAAGTAATTTTGTTTTCTTTTAGAATAACAGCAAGTGAGTTGAAAGCCATAATGAAATCCTAAGAATCACATATTTGGTCAAAATCTTTAGAATTTAAAATAATATTGGTTCCTCAAACAATATTATTTAAATTCACCAACACCTCAAATACTGGGAATTTCGTATGTCACGATCGTGTGGACGTATACGAATTCAAGCATTTGTAAGAGGAGGTTTTACCCATTAATTTTATTATCTTGTCAACTTAACTTTATGACAAATAAAATTAATAGTTCGTTTATCTTTGGTCACACAAATAATAGCAGTGACTCCGATGGGGAGGATACTATTAGATGCGTTCTAAGTGTATACCATTACTTGATACTAAATCCATTATTTAGGATTGTGCCCCTTCAGATGGAGAAGATCACACACTTCTAAATAATTTTCTTTAATCATCTATAAATGAAGTTTGATCTAGTGATCCGCAAACAAACTCATCCGATATGGAGGAAGACACTCAGAGCCAACGCGCAAGTTTGAATGCATCACTTACAAACTAGTAATAGAGACTGAGATTTATTTAAATAATCCCTCTCCCACTTAGTTATTTGAATTGAGGATTTTTAACCTATGCATTATCATAAGTACATTTAAAGTAGCATGACATAACATATCAAATAACATAAAAGAAGCAGGTAATAAATATGAAAATAAATTTTCAACTATTATGACCTTTTCAATTATCCGTCGTTCTTTAATATGTCGTCCACTGATGATGTAATTGCATCTATCATGCTTCCTTCTCTGCTGCGCCGTTGGTTATCATCACACAAAGCAAGGATACAAGCCGCAACAATATAAAATATAATTTACATCCATTGATCTTATACTCTACGAAGGAGTTTATATATAATCTAGATCGAACAGTAAATAAAGTAATTTACATCTATCGATCCTATACTCCACGAAGGAGTTTTAGATCGAACAGTAAATTAAAAAATTTACATCTATCGATTTACATATAATCTAGATCGAATAGTAAATTAAAAAATTATACTCATAACACAACAACCTTGACTTGTTAGAGGAATCCAATCATATAACACATTCATGCACAACATAATTATACATAACACACCTTTAGGCCATAATAGTTGAACTTAGGAATCCTACAACCACAGAGTTAATCTATTTGCATATCCTACTATTATCCTGCCTAAATTTATGTATGAAAAGTGCATAAATTAACTGAAACCAAACACACAGAGCCCGAACCTATGCTCTGATACCATTGTTGGTACCAATGGAATCAAAATATCTCCACAATGGTATAATATTGTGGTTTTCCAAGTTACCAACAATATCTACTACCTCCATTATTGTACCAGGGAGTATTCATAGATTTCGTATTCTAAATCTTAGATAATTAATTTTTCTATAATATTTGTTCCAACCCCACTTACTAGGATAAGACTTGGTTATTGTTATTTGTTTTTACCTAACCTATGGTGTAAGAATTCTTACATATTTAATACTATACTCAAATTCTCATAGAGATATAGTAGTCCTTGTCGAAACGTTACAGTCGGACCCTATAATGCATTTCTTCCGGAGAATATTTTAGCATTAATACAATAATTTGATAGATCCATTCATTAAAATTTGCCTAGCTGGCAACCTAATGTGCAACCCTCATGTTTTTTCATCCGGGCTTGGGATCGACATTGATAGGTTTGACATTTAAAATATAACAAACTTGTATAAGATTTAAAACCTAAAGAATTTAAAACTAACCCTAAAATGATGTGATTTGAAATTTAGGGTTAAATTTTAACATTGCTCTAAAATTTTTTGGTTTTATATTTTTGCAAGCTTGTTAAATTGTTAAAAATCATCTGAGCTTTTAGAAGTTGTATATTTATAGGATAAGTTAGACCTCATTTTAGGCAACTTGATCTTATCATTTGGTTTATAAAAGAGGTTAAAATCCCCTTGTAGATTGTTCTTCAATTTATGAATTTGCTTCTTTATGAGTTTTATGAGTCTGAGATTGTTCTTGGTTCTATATCAATTTGGTAATAGTGCATCCCTATCATGCACCAGTTTTCTTGTTGGATTGTTAATATGATTGGCCAAACACCTCCCTATATAGTGTACCTTCCTTAGGAAGTAAGTGATTAAGTAGCTTCTCTAGTCTCTGAATTGACAGTAATTGCATGTTTGCTTATTTGTGTTGGTTGTTACTTTAAAGTTGTACTCTATAGGGCAAGAAAAGATTATCATAATAAATGCAAGGTTTTTGGTTATTATACTTATTTTGTATTTGTGTCAAATAACTAAGTATAATAATGTCCTTAGGTTGCTAGTTCTAATTTACATCATATCGATTGTTTGAATCGATAGTGAAATGATGTAGAGAACACTACTCTTAATTATTCCTAGTCAAGCATTAATATTCAGGGGCGATGTTAATGCGTTGAGACTAGCATGTGGGTTAGCTGGATGACTTGATCTCACAAGTCATGGATATGAGATATTGAGTTGACACATGGGTATATATTAGAGAATGTATACTGAATTGATCCTCTATGAGAAAGTTTCATGGATCGTTATATAAGTGTCATAAACTTTCTCATGTGATTATTGATATGAATAGTCCTTAGACTTGAATTCACTATGATTCCCTACATAATCGTCAAACGTCACCCGTAACAGGGTGGACTATAAAGGCGATTACTGGATATGTAACAAATTATACGGAGGGATGTGAGTGATGTAGATGGGATATATTCTTCCCATATAACGGGAATGATATCTTGCGACCTATTGATAGAGTGGGATCACGAAATGCACGACTATGATTAAATCAGTCAATATGAGATATTGAGCTCATTTGCTTGAGTGAATCTATTTGGGATCAAGAAATATAAAAATTGATAAGAGGATGACACGGTCTATGTCTCATTGATCAATCTAGATATCAAGGATAGAAGGACATTATCATACATTATCAAAGTTACGAAGGTTATGTCGGATCTCGACATTCTTGTCACTTGGTAGTAATGATGCATTGCTAGATGCCACTCATTGCTTATGTTTCTAAAATGATTTTAAAGACATTGTTAATGTTACAATAACTTATTAGGTCACACACAAATAATACTCTATTTGGAGATGAGTTCATTTTAGTTTGACTAAATGAACAATTAAGTTTATTGGAAGACTCAGACTTGAGTTAGACTCAAGTTGGTTGAATTTGAAGTTGGTTGAATTTGAGTTAGACTTAAATTAAACCAAGTTGATGAATGGATTTCAATTCATTATGCATGATTAATGTAGATTAATCATGCATTGAAGAAGATGAGATTACCATGTCTGGAGGTTATTAAAGAAGATGAGATTATCTTGCATGGAGGTTATCATATATTGATGAGGGAATACCAAACACCTAAAAACCTTTGGTATTTATGGTTTTGATATAAAAAGAGTTTTTCTACCCTAAAGTGTTGTTGGATGTTCATCTTCTTCTCTCCTTCTTCTTGGCCGAGCTCTACAACAAAGATTATTAGCACAATTAATTTTCTCCAAAAAGTGAGTGTTAGTGTGGATACGCATAAGAGGCATGGACGCTTAAACGTGCTAGAGATTCGACAACTTTTGAATGAGCGGGATAAGCGAAGGGCACGCATCAAAGGTAAATCCTATTAGATAGGATCTTATAGATGTAAACACGTACGAATTTTTCGCATAGATCGCTCGAGGAATCCTATTTTCCGCTGCGCAATTTTGATTTTGTCGCATAGAATTCCCAACAATATCTGCTTGTGACACTCAGGGTAAATTATATATCGGGTCTCGTACATATCATAACATACATGATAGATTCTATTGCCGAAGTATAAAAATTTTACTCATGTAAATCTTCTCGTCTTTTGTCCGTGGATACATAGACTTCGAAAGGTGAACTCCATGTCTGATGTGTATATAACTTTTTATGGATTTAAGCATGTTAAACCGCTTTAGTATCTTATATATATATGTAAACTACGAAATACTAAACATTTTCGATCTATTCTATAGATCTAAATCCCGAGGATATAGGGCGCTTCTCCCATGTTTTTCATGGAGAACTTTTGATTAATCATAGTTTGACTGATTACAGAACAAGTACATCATTTTCTATCGTTAATATGTTATCAACATATAATAACAGGAATATGATCGCACTTCTACTAACCTCCTTATATACAAAGGGTTCGTCAGATTTTATAAGAAATCAAACTTTTTGATTGCCTCATCAAAACGGATATTCCACTAAGTTACAAATTTGGTTTTCATGAAATCCATTTCCGACTTCATGGTTAACCATTTATCCCTTTTTGAACTTTTCAAAACTTTTTCATAATCAGTAGGTTCCTCATCCTCAATAAGTAACACGTCATTCGATTAACTTATGAGAAATCCATATCTCTCAGAAATATTGCGTATCCTACTGGATCTACGAAGAGGCTGTGTCTCAATAGGTTCAACCGATGACTTATCACTATGAGTAATCGATTGTGTTTCTTGATTAAGTGTCTCAATAATATCTATTTGAGTCTCTTGAACTTCATTAAATTTTAACTTTACTTCCATTGTTTTCTGCAAGAGAAACTCTTTTAGGAATACGGTATGTCTTGAAACAAACATTTTTGTTCCACGGGAGAATAGAATTGATAATCCATCGTTTCTTTAGGGTATCCAATAAATAGATATTTATCAGACTTAGCTTCCAGCTTATCTGATATAGTCTTTTTCACATAAGTAGGACCACCTTATATCTTCAAGTAAGATAAGTGAGATTTTACTATTCTATATCTCGTATGGAGTGACAGAGACTATCTTAGTCGGGACTATGTTTAACAAGTAAACAGTTGTTTTAAGTGTGTTACCCAAAAGGATCTGGGAAGACTTGCATGATTCATTATTGACCTCACCATGTCCAATAAGGTTCGATTTCGTCTCTCAGATATACCATTATGATGAGGTGTATACGTATACGGCGGAGTCCACTGAGACAACATTCTATTGTCAGATAATCCTAAAACTCTTGACTTAAGTATTCGTTGTCAGATAATCCTAAAGCTCTTGACTTAAGTATTCGTCATCTCGATCGGATTAAAGTATCTTAATACTTTTGTTAAGCTGTTTCTTTATTTCATTTCTGAATTTTTTAAATTTTTCAACGGTCTCAGATTTGTATTTCATTAAATACATATACTCAAATTGTACATAATCATTGATAAAGGTAATGAAATAGCTATAACTTCCTCGTGCTTGAGTTGACATTGAATCACATACTTCAGTATGTATAAGACCAAACAACTCTCCTACTTGTTCATCCTTTTTAATAAATAGTAACCTAGTCATTTTGACCTTAAAGCATGATTCACATGTATCAAATGAATCTAATTCAAATAATTCAAAACTGTCAACCTTTTAGAGTTCGGTCATGCGTTTCTTGCTTATATGGCCAAGACAACAATATCATGAGTAGGAGGTTAACTAATCATTCTTTCGAGCATGCTTGTTTCTCGTTTTGATATTGAATGTCTCGTTGGAAAAATCTAACACATATATAATATTACATAATGTTCCGATCTTATAAATAACTCCATTCATAGTTATGTAACAATAATTGTTACTAAACGTCAAATGGAACTTTTCTATTTAAGTAGGAAATAGAAACAATATTCCTTATTAAATCAAGAACATAGTAATAATTTTTTAACTATAAGACAAGTTCAGTATCCGATACCCGAGTGTCTGAGAGAATAGTATGACATTCAATTATGAAAATACCTCAAGCGGATGAGGCGTCACATGCTTACTTTTCCTTCACGGACTTAAGATAAAATATGCAATTTCGAATTTGAGACCTATACCAGTCCAAGAAATTAAGGTCAATCAACTTATTAGTGTCTAAAATAGTGCGCAAATAAAAAATATTATGTGTAATCAATTAAATCTAGAAATACAATTAAGCATATATGAGAGATGATTTGCGATGTATTTGCAAATAATTTACATACATTAATTGATCCCATTAATTTTGCGAATTCAAGAGCCCTTATTTTAAATTCGGGAGATAGTAGGTTCTCTCCAAATGGGTGGATATCCACTATAAATAAAAATAACCTTGGAAAGAATCCAAAAGCCATTCTTAGCTACAGTGGTAGATATCATATATCGATTATGTATCATGTATACATACTTATCACATTATGCT
Source organism: Curcuma longa (assembly GCF_044706935.1). Classification (NCBI taxonomy): domain Eukaryota; kingdom Viridiplantae; phylum Streptophyta; class Magnoliopsida; order Zingiberales; family Zingiberaceae; genus Curcuma; species Curcuma longa. The sequence goes on along the minus strand of NW_027428912.1, from coordinate 15,671 downwards.
ATCAACTAATTGAATGTGGATATAAATATCGGATTGTTAATGCATTAACACGTATACATCATATATATAACACTCAACTTCACCGCTATCCATATTGACCTTGGAGAGAGTCGAACAAATCAACGCTTCAAGATAAAGCCAACCCACTAATCATGAGATCATATTTCAATTGTTCGAACATATTTAATTTCAAGCCGAGCTTAGAGAGAGTTCAACAACCCAAACAAGAAATCAAATTCTGATTCTAATCATATTAACGGAAGGTGTTAGCTTTAATAATTTTATAAGGGATTTTTGATCATTCTGTTTTCATACAAATAATTAAATTATTTACATGACATGACATAATTAATATAATTAATCATGACTACTTCCAATTATAGTTGTCATAAATCTTATCTGATAATAAAATATGATTAAGAATTTGATTTCACAAATCAATTAGATTAAGAAATAATTTTCAGATCTAATTACGTATTTTATTTTAAAAAATAAAATTATTAAATAAGGAAAACTAATTAATTAGAAAATAATATTTCTAATATGAAATCTACCAACCAAATAATAAATTTCTATAATTAGAAATTTTCAATTAAATTATAACATTTCCCTAATTAGATTTATGACTAACTACGACACGTAAAACTATTTTACGTGCATGCCTTGCACTATCAGGCTCTGATACCACTATTAGGTCTGGCCTGGTGTGTTATGCATGTTTACACGTTTCGCAAACGTGCACAGTGGAAGAAAAATAAATAATTAAATCTAATTATTACAACACTTGCAATACATGCATTCAGGATATAACAGGTACATGACATAATTAGAAATTAAAATTATTTTAAAAAATAACATTTTATTCTAGACATACTTTACAGATGACGTTAAGAGGGATTGAGATTGACATCAATCGAGTGGTTCTGTTGAAGCTTCATCTCTACTGGTGATCCACGTGAAGTTTTCGTCTGGGCGACTTCTCAAGCCACGAGTTGCGTCACCGTCTTTGATATTAACTGACGATCGATAACGATCGATTCGAGAGAAAATCCTAATATCGAAAATACACAATAAGACTTGTTACGACTGTTTTCCAAGGCTTTCTAACTATCATCGACAATCGTATTCTTGGTGTAGTTTTCAATGGTTAACCTTTGACTGCCAGTTTGGGACAAATAGTCGAAAACTCTTTCCGACATTGATGAAACGTTCTCCGAAAACTTCATTAGCTTCTGACAACGAATCATAATGGCAACCCGACGCTCCGACGCTCTAACAACTCTGACAGTGAATTAACATCCGGCAGCAAATCCCAATCATAAATCCGACAACAACCCGATAACGGTTTCGGTATTGTGGCACCATGTCCAAGGCTCCGACAGCTTCACAAGCCGTCTCCGGTGGCTTCACAAGTCACCTACTGTGGGAGGCCTGCTCTAACAGTTAGTGTCCACCAAAACTCAACAACAAGATTCGGATTCGGTAGTGTCACAATCTGTCAACCTCGGAAAACAGGCTCTGGCAGCTAGAAAGCAAGGTCCGGCAGCTTCACAAGCCGCCGGCCTTGGACAGAGATCTTCGGTGACTTCACAAGCCGCCGACCGTGGAAGGGAGAGGTGGCGTCGGGGGGATGCATCGGGACGAAGAAGGGGTGGCAGTGTCCAATGCCGACTCCGATGTTCCTTCTCACGCTCAAACGGTCGGCCACCACTTCTCGGGAGAAGTTGGTGTGGGAGATGAAAGCAGAAACGTCGCTTGAGGGAGAAGGGAGGCGGTGACGCTTAATCAGGAAAACACGATCAACAGCGGAAATTGTGATTTCCTTTTGCTCTTCTTCTCACGCGGCACTCGATCGGGAAGATTGCTGTGCCTGCTAGAAAATCGTGCTCAGGCATGGAAAGGTCGGCGGCGCTCTAGGATTTTTGATCCGGGCAAAATTTCCCATTAGGAGAGGTGGCTTTGTTCACGCGATCGGGAAGCTAGGGAGGGTGGCCGGGAGAAGCCTCTCTCGCCGTGACCGACGGAAGGCTGGCGGCGTTCGCGAGGATAGGGCGATGCTCAAGAACGATTACCGCACCCGGGAGAAGAGAGGCCTGCCTCACACCGTCGGGAAGAAGAAGAATCGCGATTTCAAAGAGGAGAAAATGCAATTTTTGGAAAAAGGGTGGCCGTGACAAATAGAATTGTGATTTCCCTCTTTTCTCATGATAGAGGGAAACCCTTAAACTTATTTTTAGGATTACTGTAGCTTTTAAAGGATGATTGTAAGAAATGGATGGTTGTGATCAAACTTGATTTTGATCTCAACCGTTCATTCCTCCTTTAATGTTATATCTCATATAACATCTCTTATTGGGTTTGGATCCAATTCAAAATCCTATCCCTAGCTTTATACCCAAAACCCATATGCCGATTAACTTAAGTTCGATTCAAAACCAAACCAAGTTGGTCCAATTTGGTTTAAAACTAAATCGTTCTGTTCAATAACCAAAACACCTCTAATCTGAACCAAACCAGTTTTTTTTTTTCATTTCGTCTTCATAAGATGAAGCCCATCATCGCTTTTGATTTGCTAAAATATCTTCTATCAGGACTAAACCAATTTAGTTTATTTTGCCTTCCTAAGATGAAGTCCATCATTTTTATCTTTGTCCGGTCCAACTAGACTTTATTTCTTTTGTTCTGAGAATTCAATTCTCAAACTTGTTTTCAGTCCTTTAGAGAAACTTATAGTGCTTGTGATCCAATAGGTTCTCGGCTATGTTGGTCGTCCGTAATTAACCATTAATTATGAAACGATCATGAGTGATACCTATTAGTACATCATGACCTCTAATTGATCGGAAATCAATAATTGATTTCAGAATCATTTTTAAATCCTTCAGTAGCTACAATGAAACGTGCTTCGTTCCTTTCATCATCTTATACCCGTTTAGTTCAGGACATGGTCTATTTGTGTTAGTCCCCATTAGGCTGACTATGTCACACCTATCCCAAGCTTGCTTTTTTGTCCTGTGCATTCAAGTTACTTATATATGTGTTTAAAAATACCATACTCTTGACATGCAATGCTTTGACTAAGACTTCTAATAATAATCCTAATAAGCGGTCGTAGGGTATACATCTCTTTATTCAATGAGCGGTGAATCCTCTATGGCTATCCAAACACCTTCAGACACTTCGATTTATCTCCAATCATCCCGAGTCCATACCTCCTTAGAGATGTTTACTTAAGATGTCAAAGTATAAGTCTTCGTGATCAAGATGACTTGAATACCGCAAGTCAAAGGAAATTTACACTTAAACTGCTCTGAGATCTTTATTGACATATGCATAGAACTATATGAAGTCTCATGGCAGGTCATTTCAATGAACTAGTTACCTTTAACTAATATCCATGTTTAATTCTCAACATCCAATGTCTCCAACTATTAAGAATAGCTGCTTGGTAAACTAAGGAGTTTAAAACGTGCTAGTCTCAACAGAATCGATGACGTCCAGCTTATCAATTCATTTACTAGGGATAATTTCAATACATTCATAATTGCACATATAGAGATGCTCACTAGTTGTGATTTAATCACGAATTTTCTTATATTATGAATCGTATTGTGAACATGCAACAAATGAGTTTAAAATCCAATTAAACATATAGAGAATGCGTACTTAAATAGTGAATTGCTATTTATTCAATAAATAGTACCATAAGGTGATTGTCTTAGGATACCTCTCAAATATAACACATAATGAATAATGTCACGTCCCGAGAGACCGTTCGAAAAATTTCGGCAGCATCTCCCTTGTAACTATGACAATTCTCCTGAATACATGCATATACACAAGCTACATGCGGCCGAAATAAGGACTACACGTTCAACAATACATCACAACACACACAATAGATGCAAGATAAGGCCTACACGGTCACATACTACTATCACATGCACAATAACCAAAATAAGTAAATCTACGTAGCGGAAACAGCGTAAATCCGACAAAACGAACAACTACAAATGCAAATCCAACATAACTACAGTCCATGTCCACGAAATGCCAAATCCATACTCAAATACAACTACAAACCATACCCAAGCCACTACATAACCCTTCTGATGTGAGATAGATCCAGCCGACTGAATCTTCAAGCTCCAAATAACCTATCTGCTACTTTGGGAGAAAACAAAATAACCCGAGGGTCTGGGTAGTGAGTATTAGATACTCAGTGGGTACAGAATAGAAGTGCATGTAAGATAAACCAGCAGGAATAACAAGAATGTAATATTTAGAATGAATAAATACAGAAGAGGTAAACACTAATCAACAGAAAATAGGTAACAACGGATAGCATGAATCATGGTAATCGAACATGGTGTATCAACTGAGACAATAAAGAAAGAATATTACTGCGCAACAGGTATAGGTATCAGGTACATGTAATCATGTATGTAATGTCATACAAGTGCAACAATCATAGCAAATAAGTGCAATAGTCATAAACATATGAGTAAAGTAAACTATGTAATAATCCTACCAACGAATGCATGTAAATACGTAGCAAATATCACAACCAAATGCAAGTCACCGTCTGCACTCGTCATCCCCAGTCACTTCCCCAGGACAGTGAAGTGGGGCGCACGACAGGACATACTGCACAGGCTCCATCAATTAACCACCACTAATCTGGTAGGGAGCGGACAGTGTAGCAGAAGGGCAATATAGCCAGTCCTGGTTGCACCCAACAATAGTGCAACATATGCTCTCACTCTTGTATCTCACCACAACACGGTGCTGGGCAAGAGCCAACAAGAACAACCAATAATACTGTCCACAACATCTACAACTAGGTATGGATGTATGATGATTATCCCAACATGTAATAACTAAAATTAATTAGCATGTTCAACAGGTATCAAGAGGAGTCAACATGGGTCAATAATACAATAGTTAAGATTTTTCTACAGTAGATAGATCAATCAGAGGTCATACGACATGTGTTAAACAACGAATCATACGAGTATCGATAAGGTAAATGATATAGATGACAAAAGTATCAACATGGCAATAATAGATCCTCATAAGGTCAAACAGCAAGTATCAAGCAATGATATCAAATGTATCAACTAAACAACTATCTCAAGCAGCAGGAATAGCATCAAGATAGATAAAATTTCAATAAGACATGTACTAAAAAAATTGATCTGTATTAACCAAATACAGGGTACCCACCTGATCAGACGATCGTTAACAATCGAATCCCAAAAATATCACACTTCGTGTATAATAGGATCGCAAGTCACAATCCTGCGAAGTATGAACATAACAACACTAAATACACTCTCATATTAATTTATAATAAAGTAAATTCTAACCCAACATTTAGGTTAATCTAACCCATCTAATTTAACCTAATCTCAGGGTTAAACGCAACTAAACCACAATTTAATGCACACTAACCTTTATATTCAGTTTTAATCAAATTTAACCTAACCAACAAATTAAATTAACCCAACAGTAGTTAATCCTCAACCTCACAACCTAAATCAAACTTAGATTCATCATCAATCATCAATAACTCAAATTAATCCCACCTAATCCAACAGAGTTGTTGTGTAATCCTAATAACCGAACAACTCCCAATTCCACCACAGATCACATTCAAATCCCACCGAAAACAATCAAACAGTAACCTATCATCTTCAACCTCACACAACCAAAACAACTCTCAAATTCAAGATGAAACCATGTTTAAACAAACCTTCTTCAGATTCTAGGAGAGAAAACTCACCTTGAATCAGCCTTGCCCTAGATTCAAGCTTAGGTTTTTCCCTTCTTCACCCTTGCGGCCAACACCGAAAGCAACAGCCACAAATCTGAGAAAAAGAAATCGATCAGCGGACCTGACAAGATCTACCAATATCCAACTCAAAAATCAATCAAAATCCCAAAACATAGCTGTCTTTCCCTTACCTCCTGATTTCTTCTCCTCCTCAATCCGTCGCACAATCTGCAGCTTGCTCCCTTCTGACCCAAGCTGCCTTGCAACGAGATCCAACCCCCAATCGCTTATGCCCTAGGTCGTCGGCATTCCCTTAGCCCCCTAGCTCCGGCGTCGGCAGCTCCTCCAGTCGATGTCGGCGGTGAAAGAAAAGAGTGGAGGCGCGATCGGAAGAATAGGGAGGAGAAACTCGCGATTTTCGGTTTACTGTAGGTTTCTTAACGGGTTGGTTTAGGATCCGTTAACCAGTAACTCCTTTAACCCTTAACCAATAACCCATTAATCCCATCAATAACCATTAACCTTATTGAGTTTATTAAATTAATTAGGGTTACTAAACTCATTCACCTTTAGGTTTAACTTAAAAACCTTCCTAATTTTCCCATAAATCCCATAAATTAAAGTTAATTTTATTTACAAATAAACCCCTCATTTTCGGTATTTTACTAATAAGCTTCTTAAATACCTTGTAATAAAGCTTGTCAGTTTCCTCTCAGCAAGAGTGCAACTAAGTTTATGGGATTGAAATTTCGAGCCGTATCGGGCGATACGAGCGAAAATTTTTGTTTCACCGAGGCATCGGCACTAGCACAACGCCGACACAGAAATTCCGGCCTGGGGATGCCTCCGGAGGCGTCGCCCGGGTCGCGCGGCCTCGGCGACGCCGTCGGAGGCGCCGCCCGAGCTTGACGACGCTCTGTCCGCGGGCCGCGCGTTTCGGTCGCACGCTGTGGTCGCGATTTTTCTTTTTTTTTGGTTTTTAAAACTTAGGGATTAAGTAGATTTTAATAATCAATTCCTTGCTATAGTTTGGAGGTATAGTTTAGGATAATTTAAATAGACTTTATTAAAACCTATAAAATTATCAAAAAATTTTATTTTTTATTTTTATTTTTAAATATTTAGATTATTTTTTTTTAATTAATATATTTTAAAAATATCGAAACTATATCGGCACGGTACGATACGATACTAAAACTGTATCGTTACCGTATCATTTCGATCCGGGATCGAAACTTCGGCGCAGTTCGATATTTTAAACCTTGGTGAGAATGCTAGGATGAATCTCTGCAGTTACTAAGCAAAAGGAATGATAAATAAATATAAATACTATTGTCCATTGTCCAAGAACACATGTAGTTTAAATGATAGAAATAAATTGAGATAGGTGCATGTTCAACGACAACAAATGAATTTTAGAGTTAAACAAGTTGAATCAATCATATAAGGTCTAAAGGGAAATGAAAGAAAACCCTAGATAATGCCAAAAAAAAGAAGAAAGATTTGAAGCGTACTAATTCTTCCATACCAACTCCAAATGGTTGAAACTTAAAACGGTTGGAAGATGATGTGTAGTTTAGGTAATAGCTCCACCTATCAGGTTCAAAGTTATTTGTTTCTTTCAGTTTGAGGTTTCAACTCATGTGACCAACCCTTCCAATATATATGCATACAAATCAGCTGAATCTTGCACTGTTATTTTGATTTACCAAGTTGTAACTCACTATCTGTCTTTGATATATCAGTGATATTTGTATTTTCCTTTCATAAAATTCTCAACATGTTTGCAACCAAGATTGAATATAGATTATGATGAGCTTATACTGTTTGGAAAAAGGTTGAGGCTGGCCACACTATTCTTGTTCATGCTGCTGCTGGAGGGGTAGGTTCATTGCTTTGCCAATGGGCAAAAGCCCTTGGTGCCACTGTTATAGGAACTGTTTCAACTGAAGAGAAGGCAGCTCAGGCAGCACAAGATGGATGTCACCATGTAATAGTATACACAAAGGAGGATTTTGTAGCCAAAGTGAATGAAATAACATCAGGCAAAGGAGTCAATGTTGTCTACGATTCTGTCGGAAAAGATACATTTCAGGTTAACTGTTATTCTCTTAGTATATGCTTGTTCTGCATATGCACTTATTTTCCTACCTCATTTTTTCCCTTTATACAGCACTGTTTTTGTGTCATATTAGTGTATTTCCCTCCTGAAATAGAATTCCGATGGTACTTTGTACATAATAATTAAAGTTAAAACATAATGTTTAAATTTAACAAAATTAATGTATTCTTCCTATAAACCAACTGCAAACTTTCAGAATTTCCTAAGGACCTCAAACTCACAAGCTGACTTTGATATTCAAAGTGTACTTTCGGTATGGTTAGCTAGTTGGGAAATTGAGGGGTTTTGACAGAAAATGGCACTAGATTGAGGAAGATGATAAGGTAGTAGTTGGCAATACACCAGAGAAGTCAATCACAGTAATGCAACACTTTTTTCTTAAAAGGAATACACAGAAAAGAAAGAAAAGGGGATAACTATGAGGTAATCCACCTTCAAGAGAGTGAGAATCTATCTTACTAATGAACAAAGAAATCCATTTTAAAAAGAAAGAATAAGGTAATTCACTTATTCAAGTTAGCATGACCTATAAGATCCGCAATAAGTCTTCTGTAGATTTAGTAAATAATCTAGCTAAACTTGCGACTTGCGCCCGTTGTGATTCTTTCCATTGTGACTCTTTTCAATTTTTAACTGTATTGAAGTAATTTAGGTATGTATGCTTTGACGGGTTATTATGTCAAATTCTATGATTGGATAGATTAATAAGTTGAGGGAGGGTCTGATGCTAGTTGGTCAATAAGGTTGAGAATTCATATTGGTTGCTCCTGCTTCAAAACTGTTAAAGCGGAAACATTTGGCTAATCTTGATTATTGTATTTTGGTTACACTATATTCTCTCTTATGTAATGCTGATTGCAATGATATCCTTTCATGATTTGTAAAATACTTAAGCCCATGATGATTTACCCTCATAATCTGATGAAACTTCTCTTGATGAACTTGACATGTATTTGTTTTTTGTTTACTTATTTTGTGCATTCCTTTCATCATCTACCAAGTGAAATAGATCATAATTGATGATATGCATAATTTGCTGATTGAATTCATATATTGATCATCACTCTGCTTTTCCAAGTTTCAATTGGCTGGTTAACTTTTAGCATTCATTACAATGCCCTCTTCTTCCGATACAAAAGAATAGTAAAGTCCCCAATCTATGCACACTGAGTGCTTAAGATCAACGAGTTTGGAATTGCATTTGCATTTGAAATGTGCGTTTAGAAAATACACTTTGCACCAAAGTATTTTGTGACAGTACTTCAGGTAATCTACATTTTGAAATTGCTTTGTAAAGCAAGATTATAGTTTGTAGTACTTAGTGAAATATATATTTAGAATCATAAAAAAATTGCCTAAACAAAATTACACACACACACACACACACTTTGTGTTATTATTTTTTAGAATATACATATGTATAGTGATTAAATTGTTATTTTTTATTTTTGAAATTATATAATGATTTTATAATTAAATTAAAAATGAATATTAATTTATATATTTTGATGATTATAGTAGAATTGTTGTTTTAAAATTATTATGAAACTTAAATTTACTATTGCTTTATTATACTCTTTATTTATATGATTGAAGTTATCTTGATGACATTGTTTACTTATTCAAAATATTATTTGATGATATAAAAATATGTCTTTTGATTAGATTACTAATTGCTATTTTAAAATAATTATTAATTATGTTTAATTAATATAATTTACATATAATCCACATATAAACAATAACTTTTATTTCGTGTTTTTTAGAGAATTAATAACAATTGAATAATAATTTAATTTTTAGGTATCAATGATTTGATACTAAAATTTTAAATATTTAATATATATTTTTAAATATTTAATTGTAATTTTTGATATTGTTAATGTCTATATTATTAATAAATTATTTATTATTTCATGTTAATTTTTGTATTTAAAAATTACTTTGGAAAAAAATAATTTTGGAAAGCATCCTCCCACCTACATTAGAAGTAGCTTTTGGAATGCTTTTGAGGGAAACACTTGTAACATGTTTAGGAAATAGTCTATTTGCTCTCCCGGAAAAAAAAAAACTTTGGGAAGGCACTCTTAAAACCATCTTGGTTACTTTACTAGCTGTCATGCTTAAACCTGTATTCTCATCTGGAATATGAGTGTGCAGGGATCCTTGTCATGCCTGATGTCTCGAGGTTTTATGGTCAGCTTTGGGCAGTCATCAGGGACTCCAGATCCTGTTCCACTCAGTTATCTCCTCCCCAAATCTCTCTTCCTCACTAGACCTTCACTAATGCACTACACTGCAACCCGCGACGAGCTGCTTGCAGCCGCAGGAGAGGTTTTTGCCAATGTTGCTTCTGGTGTGCTGCGTGTTCGGGTCAACCATATTTACCCACTATCAGATGCTGCTCGTGCCCATGTTGACCTGGAGTCAAGGAAAACATCTGGATCAATTGTGCTTGTGCCTGATGTCTAGATCCACTGTTCTACTATAGAACTCAAAATGTGCAAGAATAATGCAGGTAACATATTTTTTCTCCAATGGTGTTTTATGTAGACTGTCTTGCTTGGGTATTTGGTTATTTGCTAATGGTTTGAATCAATATTCTTCTTCTGTACAATTCTATCTTATGGGCGAGACTTGTACTAAAGCTCCTTCATCAGGTAAACCAAATTTCATGTATATATACTGGCGCTAACAACACAACCATAGAGGTTATTGTGAAGTCCCTCGAGTAATAACATAGAGTTGATGTGCAAAACAACCCGTACAGAGTTATTTGTAATTACCGACCACCTCTTGATGATCGATGAGTTGTTATTTTAATTTCAAAGGGCGATTTTCTCTTTCCATGTAGTGGTATAAATGTGATGTGTGAAACTCATGCACCTTTGAAGAGGGAAAAAAGGTGTCCTAGGTGGATTAACGGATGCTTGTAACACATCATGCACTTGGACTCGGCAATTGAAGGCAAGAAAATCACTTAGTAATGACGAGCTTAAAGAGTTCGGAGACATCATGTTTGCATATCTGCAATATCTGTGCATGCGAGAAGTGCACATATTGATGTAGAATCGATAAGATTTAAACATGTAAATATTAGGCTATCTATCATGATAACAAGTTGAATCAATTATGATACACGATGCCTCCCATTGCTATCAAAATTTATACAATCTCAATGCCTTGTCAAAATTTGTGTAAAGGAACCCCCAGTAGTGATGCACGAGCTTAAGTGGAATTGAACTATGTAAAACCGTATTAACATCACCAGTCACATGATTATTAGGGAAAATCTTCAGAATCCTACATTGAACTCTTACAAGGTGTGTGGAGAGAAGCCTACAACGAGGAAAATTCTTAAGGAAAGTGCACACCTTAGAAAACTGGTTTATCTCAGTCTTGTTTCATCTTTTTGAGAAAAAAAAAAGATGTCCATAATAAGCTCCAAGGATGTGAAGGTCCTCGGCTCCTTAGACTTCCATGTCTTGCATCTAGTCGCCTGCTTGTAAGGATTTTTTTTGCCAAGAAACTAGTCCTCAATCTTCTATGATTTTTTCCGCACACTTGTCATACAAGTGAGATTTAACTTATTTATCTAAATTTCAATATTTGTCCAACATCGAAAGTTCACATGTTGATATGATTGTATCAACAATTTTTTAAAAATATGTTTGACAATCTATTTAAGTTAATTTCTAACCGTTTGTATCAGGATATCAATAATATCAACAATGTTAACAATAACAACAACATCAATATTAACAACAATATCAACATTATCACACAAACAACACTTAAATAATCTTTCTTCCTCTTTGTCAAATATCTCCTAACCATGCATAATTGCAAAGGAGGACAACCACAACGATAACAATAGAACACTGAGCATCCACTCAAGGCATATCAAAACATGAGATTAAGCATTTAAAGGTCGATAGACAGTCTTGAACCATCCTAGTCAGCATAAGAGATACAAGCTCCATAGCAGTTTCACAAGATACAACAATTAGAGCAGAACATGGCAAACAACAAGAAGCAACAATAAAATGTAATCATTGCCATCTCTATCAGTTGAGGGAGGAGGAGGCTGCTGCTTTGGAGCCTAAGAATGCAACAACTTAAACATGTTGATATGTTGTTGTCTGATGATGTCAACGCCTTCATGTAGCTATGAAAATCAATGATCAATCGAGGATTGAAAACACTTTGATCCATAGTGAACGGTTGATGCTCTAGACTGAGCTCCTCAAAGCGTGTATCGATAGATTCTTTAGGTCAGAGAAACTGAGACTCAAGTTGATTGAATCAATCATGTAGATTGATCTCAATCGCATCCTCCAACGTAGGCACTGTAGGTTCCATGAGTCTCTCACCCACAAGTTTCGATATGGGTCCCTCACTCACATGTCGACCATCCTCCCACTCTATTGCACGCAGTCTACTTGTGTCATCCCCGCTAAAGAGAATGTCCTCACAGTGATCCTATCATATTTTGATGTCAAGGAAGCAACACGCCTTGAGAGACATTTATTTCAATAGATTCCAACCATGCTATGATGAGGTGCCCAAAAGGCATATGAATCTTTCCTTGGGTCAGCTTGATGAAATGGATGATGCAATGAAACATGTTCAACGACACATTGATGTCAAGAGTGTGGTGAAATGCATTCAATAAAAATAAGTGTAGGGGTCTAATCATGGCTAGCCCATGGGTCACTACTATAGGCAGAATGTAGTTGACAATAACTTTATATAGTCATTGTCATGGACAGCTGATAATTAGATTTAGGACAGGCTAATTTAGAGTTTTATTGCGGTGTTTTGATCCTATTTTGTATCCTAAATTACATTTTTAGTATATTTTATTAGTTGGATTTATTTGAGGTCTTTATCTTAATTCTTATTGATTTGAGATAATTCATGGTTATTAATTTATTATATTTGATTTTGCACAAAATTAAGATGAGAATAATAATTTGAGGAGAATTGCAATCAAGCTAAATTTTACATGGGAGGAGCCCAATTACAAGGAATTGGAATCAAGCCAAAAGTCCAATTCAAAAAGCTCAATTTGAAAAAAAATCGATCCGGTTCAAACCCAGTCCAGTTTAATGAGGGTTTAAATACTGAAATCTGGTTCAGAGGGTCTCGGGCTCGATTTATGCTAGGTTAATCCCGAAATCGCGATTCCTCTTCTCCTTCCTCGTGATTTTCTCATCGTTGAGTTTCCTTTCATCCCGATCGATGATTTAGAGCAGCCAACGACTTCATTCGACAGTTGACAAATGCCGACAACCTCACAGGAGGTCTGTCGGTGTCATGTCTGTCCGAAAAATTTCGAAAATATCTCTCCTGTAACAATGACATTTTCCTGAATACATATATATCATAAGGCCTACACAGCCACAATAAGGCCTACACGACCACAATCCATACATGACAAAATATATAACAAGTACTAAATTATGTGAATAAGACCCACACGACCACAACTAGTAATCTATCACATGCACACCAAAAACCAAAACATGTATACGAAAGTCTACACGAGATAGAACAAGTTCTGCAGCAGAAACATAACGAAATCCAAATTCACACAAACACGAGTATAAGTCCAAAACCCTGATACTCCTGGATGGTAGCGGCGGAAGTCTTCTCCACGTGGGTAGGATGGTGGCGGCGCTAGACGCGATGAAGGATCGGGTAGAGGGCGATCATGAGGGGGTCAACGACGGTGACTGGCTCTGCTTTAGGGAGAACGGTGACGGAGGATCGCCATGGCCGTCGCTCAGGGAGAAGGAAGAAGAAGCCCAGGCTTTGGCGGCGTTCGTGTGGGAAAGGAGAAGGCGACGGCTGGGGTGATCGCGGGGAAAGGGAGACGCGGCGCGGGCAGGGAGGGGGAGAAATCACAATTTCACGTTTTAACGAGGAATCACAGTAACTTGAATCAGGATTAGGGTTTGGGCTAAATCGACTTAAAACCTAGGGTTTACTGTAACCATTGAACCGGTTACTGTAGCGAATTAGATTTAATCTTGGTTCGCTTGGTTCACTAACCAAACGACCTCCGATTTAATTCAAACCAGTTTTGTTCAATTCGTTTTCGCAAGATGAATCTTCTCTTCTCTTTTATTTTGTCATAACCTCTTCCATTACGAATCAAACCAAGTTGGTTCAATTTGATTCAAAATCGAATCATTTGGTTTACTAACCAAATGACCTCTAATTTGAATGAAATCAATTTCGTTCATTTCGTATTCATAAGACGAATTCATTCCCTTCCACTAATAAAAATTTCTTGTATCTTACTTTCTCCCTCAATAATAAAAATTTGATCCCCAAATTTACTATCTTCATACTATAGTGCCAAAATATCATAATAATATGTTCTTGCTTCCATTCAGGCACCGACATCTCTTGAAATAACCTAGCTAGTCTCTGGTGTTGAGCCTTCACCTGCTGACACACTAAACACCTCACAACAAAATCAGCGATATCTCTCTTCATGCCGTTCCACCAATTGGAGCGCTTTAGGTCCCGATACATACGAGTACCACCCGGATGTATCACAAACTTAGAATAGTGTGCCTCCTATACTAACTCGTCCTTAATCGGATGTTACTCTAGAACACAAAGTCGTCCTTGAAAATGAATTATTTCATCTGTGTCACAAGAGAACCCTAACTGCTATCCGGAGTCCATCCTACTGCAGATAAACTGAAGATACTGGTCGCTAGCCTGTGTCAACTTGATCTTCTCCACTAGAGCTGTCTGAGCAACCATCGAACCAAAACGTCATGCTGAGTCCGAATATGCTCCACCAATTTCAACTAAGAAAACTTTCAAATAAGATCAGTAACTGACACCCACTAACTAGCCAAAATCCCATGAGATTTTCGGTTTAGCGCATCAGCAACCACATTAGCCTTCCCTGGGTGATAGCTAATGGTACAATCATAATCCTTCAAATATTCCATCCAATGTCTTTGTCTGAGATTCAACTCCTTTTGCGTGAACAAATACTTTAAACTCTTATGATCAGTGAAGATCTTGAAAGTAACTCCATGTAGATAATGTGGCCAAATTTTCAGAGCGTAAATAATAGTAGCAAGCTCTAAATCCTGAACAGGATAGTTCTTTTCGTGGTTGTTCAGCTGACAAAAAGCGTAGGCAACCACTCGATCATGCTGCATCAATACCGCACTCAATCCCTGAAATGACGCATCAGTATAAAGTATGAATCCATCTTCACTAGAAGGAATCATCAAAATCGGGGCACTCACTAACTGCTGCTTAAGCTGGAAGCTAATCTCACAAGCCTCTAACCAAACAAACTTCACCTCTTTTTTGGTCACACGAGTCAGCGGTGTAGCAATACAAGAGAAATCTGTTGGGTTGCAAAGGTGCAAACATAGTGACCGTTAGTGCAAACTACACCAACAAAATCCTCTACAAATCTCTGATAATAACCAACCAACCCAAGAAAACTACGAACCTCCTGGACAAACTTGGGCTGCTCCCAACTGATAACTGCCTCTATCTTCTGGGGATATACAGAAATACCTCTGCTAGGTACAACATATCCGAGAAATCCCATAGAAGATAACCAAAAAGCACACTTGTTGAATTTAACATACAATTGCTCTCGACTTAACGTCTCTAATACAATGCGGAGATGCTGCTCATGTTCTACCTTCGATCGAGAATATATCAAAATATCATCGATAAAGACAATAACTGTAACGCCCGCCCTTACCAGAGCCTTGACGGACG
>NW_027428911.1:0-2980 GCF_044706935.1 Curcuma longa | reverse complement strand
CCGCAAGTATACGGAATGTCGTCAAGTAATAAAAAGATCGAATCCACAGGGACCGTGGAATTACTTACTAGATTTAGCACAAAAAGGTGGAGAGAAAACTGAGCATGAGTTGTGTGGGGGAGATGAGAGTGTTCTAAAGTACTTTATCCTAGAGTTCAGAGAAAGGAATCGACTGTGACACTGGGTTGTGAAACGATCCTAGGACTTCGGACTCCTCAGAGTATGGATTGATTGACTTGGATCCTCTACCTTTCCTCAATAATTGTTCAATTGTAGGGATGTTAACCAATTTATCCAATTCGACCTCGTCAGGTATCCTCGGAATAAAGCATTGGTGTTCTTACGTCACTCGTTGTCGGTTTGAGATGGTTCTAGAAGCCCGGTTCAAGGCATTCCCGTGTCACTCAGGCGCCCCGGAGTACTAAAAGAACCCTATCCCCTGTCACAGGATATCTTTTTACGGACCTCTCCCCAACAACGGATGACCGCTAACTATCCCTCATAAGAATTAACTATGAATTAAGAAACCCCTCGGAAACTCGCCCCCTGTCACGAAGCGCCCCGGTGTACGGCCTAATGATTCCTCAATCCACAATCAATCCCTACCCTCATGGATTCATACACACACAATTTATCATTCAACACATAAGCATAAATCCACAAAGCAATAGACAATTATATCATTGAAAATGGTAGATTAATCAAATCCAAAATACAATCATCCAGTACATCTGATTTATCCTACATCCTAGAATCTAGGGAACTACTCCATAGCGTGGAGATTACAAGCCAAAGGAAGGAAGGAATACATCTTAATCCAGAGATACAACAATGAAGTGCAGGAAATAAGACTTATCTTCTTCCTCGGACTGCAAACTCTGCGTAGATGGGATGAGGATGGACTGGAGCAGTCGGATCGGTGGATGGATCGTCGAATCTCGCTCCGAAACAGGCGTCGGTGGCTCTAGAACAGCTCCGGTGGCTCTCCAAGGTCTCCCCCCTTTTCTTAGGTCACTAAGAGGACCTATTTATATGCAGGTCACGAGTCAGCACGCCCCCGCTCACACGGCCGTGCCTGGGAGGCACGGCCCAGTGTGGGCACTGTCGGTTGAAGAGGCACGGCCGTGCCTTGGGGGCACGGCCTTAGGCAGTCAAGCTTCTGTTTTGGGGCACGGCCGTGCCTCTGGGGCACGGTCCAGACTTGGCTTGGCTCTGTTTGAAGGCACGGCCGTGCCTGTGAGGCACGGCCACAGCCTGACTCTTCTCCTTTTTCTGGACACGGCCGTGTCTGTGAGGCACGGCCAGCTGCTGAGACCTTTCTGTTTTGACACACGGCCGTGCCTGGTGGGCACGGCCAACAGCAGATGCTTCCTTCAGGTTGGAAACACGGCCGTGCCTGTGAGGCACGGCCAAGTCTCGTCTGGCTTCTGTTTCAAAGCACGGCCGTGTCTGGTAGACACGGCCTCTTCTGCTGCTGATGGGGGATGTTGGCACGGCCGTGCCAGTGAGGCACGGCCCAGGCTTGTTGGTCTTCTGTTTGGGCACACGCCCGTGCCCTTTGAAGCACGGCCAGGAGGCTGAATAGACACGGCCGTGCCTATGAGGCACGGCCCTGTCTTGCCTTGTCTTCAATTGTTACTCCGTTTTGCCCGCTTTTGCTCCAAATTCCATCCTGAAACAAGTAAAAACACGAGCAGATCTCCGAACTAGGAAATGCAAGATATGTGCCTAAATGCATAAATAAGGGATGCAATGCACACAAGATTTAGCAATAAACTCAGAAAGATGTGCAAATAAAGCGTAAATACATATATAAACCCTACGCACATCATCGAAAAAGTAAAAATCTATTGGAGGAAATAGTATCAGTCATCTAAATCCGAAGCAAATGACGAGGTGACTTCGAGCTGAATCGCCAAGAATAATTGTGAACACGTCAGCCCAGCGGAAAATGCTACCGGTCGGAAATCGTCCCGAACCAATGGAAGGAACGGAAAGTTCTCAAAGCAACATGGGACGAGTCGTCATCCGAGGAGTCGGACGAAGAACCAGCAAAAAGCTTCCTCGCACTTCCGGCACAAGACAATCCGAACGAAAGCGACTACGACTCGGACGATGAAAGCCACGGATCCGTATCAATAATAATCAGTTTAACTAAAAAATTAGCTATATCCGAGGCCGAGCGTGAATCGCTCCGAGAGGAGTTAGCACTCCTCAAAGGAGAAAGTCACTCCTGAGTCACCGACTACGACCGATTCGGTTGAAGATTCGACTCGAGCTAAAATCGAGGAAGAAAATGTTCAACTGAAAGCTCAAGTCGGTGATCTCAGACGAACGGTTGAAAAATTCACCTCCGGGTCCAAGTATCTGGACATGATGCTTGGATCGCAGAAGGCTGGATATAACCGATCAGGCATCGGATACTCGGCTAAACAAAGATCATTCATAGCACTCACACGTAGAAACCGAACACGAGTCCAAGCGTGGGTTCCGAAGTCCCGATTGGTTAACCCAGTCGGACCGAACCAATTCTTGGTTCCCAAGGATCAGGTCCACTTGGTTCGACCAATCAAGGGACACGACCCCGGGGGAACCAAACCAACTTGTTTGATTTCCTGCATAACTTAGATTTAATTTTTCTGTATTAGAAATTAGGTTAGTTTAAGGACCAACTACTTGATCAATTCTTGCCAACATAGTACCAGGGTGGGGCGAGATGATAGTACGTCAGGGAGGCTAGACAAAGTGGTCAAGAAGGGTAAGGAGTACCTGACTTGGTTCATGGAGTCGAACTGAACTGACCGAAGCTACCTCGCCACATCCTAGACTAGTTAGACCAAGGTTTTTCAATAAATCGATTAAGTCCATAATTTCTTGAATTGATTCTGACTAGGAAGTGGTCGTTGCTCCGATAACCAAGAAGGCCCCTTGCCTCGCCACCTACCTGGGAATCAATTTTTGAAATGTGTACTTAATTGGT
>NW_027428910.1:0-2366 GCF_044706935.1 Curcuma longa | reverse complement strand
TGATAACACTCATTTTCATAGTTTATTTTGGCTCTAAAACTTGATATTTTGACCCTCTCGTTGTGTAACTATTGAATATTAACACATATTGCGAGTAGGAACTTATTTTAGATCATATTGCTTATTCCTACAAATTTTGGGTTGAATCTAACATTTTTCATGTATATTTGTAGGATACTCAAAGAGCTATGAAGTTGGATGAAGTTGGAGAGCATTTGGAAGTGTTTAGAGGTCATTTGGGGTGTTTCGGAGGCTCCCAGGGCCATTCTCCACCTCCCCAGGCCGTGCCCCACAAGCCATGGCCGTGCCCCATGTTGCCCAGGCCGTGCCTAAGAGGCACGGCCGTGCCTCCTCTTAACACGGCCGTGCCTCCTCTTCCCGTGGGCCATGTCTCGACCAGACTACACTGCAGACCAAAACTAAAATGGCTATAACTTTTAGCTCAGATGGAACCACGGGACGTGCCATATATCAAAATGACGAGGACTTCAAGATCTACAACTTTGATTCAGAGGGTTTAGCGAAATTCGGCCTCTAAGATATGCTAAAAAGCCCCGCAATGCCACTTCTCCAGGCCGTGCTTAATAGGCACGCCCGTGCCTTTTTACAGAATACCAACTGCTCCAGGCCGTGCCTAATAGGCACGCCCATGCCTTTTTACAGAATAGCAACTTCTCCAGGCCGTGCCTAAGAAGCACGGCCGTGCCTCCTCTTGACACGGGCGTGCCTCACCTTTTCGGAGTCCAAACGCAGCCGTGTCTCAGCTGGACTGCTCTGCAGACTAAAACTAAAATGGCCATAACTTTTTGCTCCGGTTGAACTACGGGCTGTACGACCTACCAAAATGAAGATAACTTCGAGATCTACAACTTTCATTCAGGGGGTTCAGACAGATTCGGCATCTAAGACATGGTAAAAGGCCCCGCAATGCATCACTTGCAGAAAAACCTGCAATTTTGGGGCCGTGCCTATGAGGCACGGCCGTGCCTCTTCCACAGGGCCATGTCCACTCTAGGGCGTGCCTAGGAGGCACGCCCGTGCCTCCCAACAGATTGGTGCTTGCCCCAGGCCGTGCCTAAGAGGCACGGCCGTGTCGCGGAGCTGTCAAAGGGGTATAAAAGCTGATTTTTAACAAGAAAAAGGTATTCTACCCTTTGGACTTGCCCTAGCCGCCACTTTCATCTCTTCTCCGCCGTCTCATCCATCATCCATCCACCGGAAAGAAGTCAAAGGGATTTCCGTCTTCAATCCGGCCATCTTCCACATCCACCGAGGAGTCAACGGGATTTCCTTCTCCTCCATATCATTTCACCTACCGCTTCAACCACGGAGATTTGTATTGAAGTTGGGGATTCCTTCCTTCACCGCATCCTTCTGTGGAGTTTTTGTCGCCTCGCATCCACCTCCGGCCAAGGATATAGGGAGAATCATTAGTTTAACTTTTCTTTCCATTTTTGAGCATAGATTAGACTTTTGGCACACCAAGTGTTTGTTTAAATTCCCCTTACAGTTTTGAATGTTGTTTGTCTTTAGATTTCTCTTGCTTGTTTCTTTGTTCATGCACTTATTTACTTGTTGCACTCCTTACTTCATTAATGCAATTTGTTCTTGATACTTAGTGTTCTTTCCATTGCTTAGAACTAGAACTTAAGACAACAACCCCCCAATCCAACCCAAAAAGAGAAAAATCCAAATCCCCAATTGTAATAACCACTAGAATTACCACACACCGTCTACAATCGTTGGGAGACGACTCGAGTTGCCCTATACTACTTTAGTTAGGGGATTCGGTATTAATTAAATTGACGTGCTCATTTATAACGACGATTTGCCATCACCAGCTGCAGGGACTCCTCTGTGTTGAAACACGGCCGTGCCTTGTGGGCACGGCCAACAGCAGTCTCTTCTTCTGATTGGAAACACGGCCGTGCCTATGAGGCACGGCCACGTCTCGACGGTCTTCTATTTTGAAGCACGGCCGTGTCTGGTAGACACGACCTCGTCTGCTGCTGATGGGGGATGTTGGCACGACCGTGCCAGTGAGGCACGGCCAAGGCTTGTTGATCTTCTATTTGTGCACACGCCCGTGCCCTGTGAAGCACGGCCTGGAAGCTGAATAGACACGGTCGTGCCTATGAGGCACGACCCTGTCTTGCCTTGTCTTCAATGGTAACTCCGATTTGCCCGATTTTGCTCCAAATTCCATCCTGAAACAAGTAAAAACAAGAGCAGATCTCCGAACTAGGAAATGCAAGATATATGCCTAAATGCACGGATAAGAGATGCAATGCACACAAGATATAACAATAAACTCAGAAAGATGTGCAAATAAAGTATAAATACGAATATGAACCCTATGCACATCA
>NW_027428909.1:0-3972 GCF_044706935.1 Curcuma longa | reverse complement strand
TAATGGAAAATTTTTCAAATTTAGCTTATGGATGTCTTTAGTCGCTATTCTTCATCGGATTGAAAGACTCTTTCAATAACATTACTCTTAAGGATGCCACAAGTTAGCAACGACCCAATCTGTGATTCTTGATTGCTTAATTGAGAGTCGATTCTTTCAACTGCCGACTCAGTTCACTGTCGATTTAACTAGTTCAACCTGTTTGTAGTGATCTGCCTAAAGCCCTCGAGGAGTCATCTCATCAATATATCTCGATCGGATTAATACCAATATTGATATATGATACTGGTAATAAATTGAAATTGAAGAAGGAGATGAAGTATAAGAAATAGATATTGTCTATGTTAAGTATAATTTTAAATTTTGTATCGACGAAAACATTTAAAAAATATTATTCTGATAAATTATCAAAATTTAATATCACTCAATACAAATAATGTCTTTCTTCTTCCTCCAACTTATAATTTGACTGTCAGTACAATATTGAAATAATAAATTTTCAATAAAACATTGAAACTATATATGACTTGCAATTTTAAATTTTGATATCAAGTGGTATCAAATTTTGATGATTTACTAGAACGAACGATACATTTTGATCGTTTTCATCCAATACAATACAAGTTATCATAAGTGCATTCAACATCCACTTAACAATGAATTCGAGTCACTGCACTTAGGATTCAACCGATATTTAATTCTCAATTTCAGTAAAAATTAATCCATCCAAAATCTCCTAAAGAATGGTGATACATAACATGTAAATCGTAGCATTACACTTGACCACGTTAGACATTGCCTGGGTCCCACTAATAACTATAGAGGAATGGATCATGGAAGTGTAAATGTCATGGATTGATTTCATGGTAAATATCATTTCTCTCTCCTAAACTCGTAGCTAGGGCCTTTGCTATTATTCTCTCGAGCATATATGGCCCTGAACTGGCACCTGCTAATGAGCCCACTAATCGTCCATAAGCTCATGGCCTTGCTTGCTGGAGCCTATGGACCATGAGTCCGCTGCCTTGCTTGCGAGCCTATGGAATATTGGGCATGCACATCTCGTTCATGCCGCTTCTCGGACGTTACGAGAGTTTCAAAAGGAGGTCAAGAAAGATGGATCAATACGATCGATTAATCCTGAAAAGTGAAATAAATAAACAAATAAATTTTTATTTCATGTGTCTTTCTCAAAATAAAGGAGAAAAAAAATTTCTTTATTATAATCCATAAATTGTTTCTACTATTTAGTATTTATTTCCTGCTACTTGGAATCTACAATGAGGGAGTGAGAATATTGAGAAGGGAAACTCGCGTGTTCATCAAGCTTCTGAACACCCTCTCGCTAATCCCCGTCTCCATTAACCCTCCCATTAACTCCTCCGCCGCCTTCAACCTCTCCAACGCCACCACCTCCGCCTCTGCATCTGCCCCCCTCTTCCACAGCTTCCTCAACACTGTCCCCACCACCGACGATGATCCCGACGATCCCGTCGTCGAACCCGCCGCCGTCGACGCCTCCGCCGACACCGCCACCACCGCGGCGAAGACAAACGCCGAGGCTGTCGCGGTCTCCGTCACGGCCTCTCTCAGGACTCTTGCGACGTCCACCTCTCCCGACGACATCCACGTCAGCGGCGTGGCGGCCTTGCCGGCGAGGTCCCGGACGGCGGCGGCGAGGCGGGCGAGGTCCTTCTCGACCCGGCGGTGCGCCCTGAGGGCGGAGGCGAGCCGGCCGGTCTCCCGGCGGCGGATGGCTGAGCGGACCTCCGAGTGGAGCTGCTCGAGGGCGAGGACGGCGGAGCGGAAGGAGCCGTAGGCGTCGGCGAGGCGGAGGAAGTCGTCGAGGATGCGGTCGGCCCAGGCGGGGGAGGCAGGTCGGCGGAGGGGATCGCGGGCGAGCGGCAGGTGGAGGAGGTCGTCGAGCGCGGCGTGGAGGCGAGCGACATCGAGGAGGACGGCGGCAACACGTTCTCCGGGCGGCGCTCGTTCGCCGCCGCTTGGCCAGAAGCGGAGGACGGAGATGAGGTGGTGGAGGTGGGAAATTGCGGGGTGGGAGGGAAAGGGGACGCTGGAGGAGCGGGCGTGGCGGGGCCTACTGGCTTCATCGTCGTCGTCGTCGCAGGGAAGGGAGAGGGAGCGGCGGAAGCCGGCGACCATCTCAAAATCTTCTTCCTTTTTGTCCTTTTGCGTTGTTTAATGTGAAGCGAAGGAAGAAGAGAGAAGGGTTGGTTTATAAAGGAGAAGGACGTGCACAGAGCGAATAAGAAGACAACTGTTGCCGATTAAATGCGAAACTTAACGTAAATGAAATTAAACGGTTTAATTAACTGGGGACTATTGGACGTTGTTCCATATGCATCACTGCATGAACACAGCCGGAATTCATCTGTCAAGGACCACAACGATACGGAAAACGTGTACAGTTTGTTGTCTTGTGTCAACAGGTAAGGCCAAGCTGTCCCTTCTAGATCCTGCTGCAGGGGAAGTGAACCCAAAGTCACAAACAAACTCAGATGTCCAATATTTTATTTTATCATTCAGCATTGAAATTTGAGCCTTCGTAGGAGGGGACAATGAACCCGTTGAATGCGACTCTGCCATATTGTTTAATGTTTGCAGTAGACAGTGGGTGCCGGGAGCCAACGGACATGAAGCCCGTCCATGGGGCTGAAGCAGGTTTAGTTTAACGCTAGAGCAAGGACGATTCCAAATGTCGTTCTTGTGCGCTGTGGCTGCGGCGCCGCTGCTTGCGCACTTTTGGCGCAGAGTTTATATAACTATTCGAAGGTTAGAGAGACCTGGCGTCCTGGATTTTCATTGTTATTATTTTTTAAATACAAATTTAAAAAGTATTTCAAATTTTATAAATCATAAAAAATTATTAAAAAACACCGGCTCATCGTATATTTTATATCCAAAATACTCTTTATTCTAATAGTAGTTATTCTTGACTGCTAAAATATATAGGAGCTTGTTGTTCCTGTTGAGATCGCCTCACGGACACATCACTAGTTATGCAGC
This sequence comes from Curcuma longa, assembly GCF_044706935.1. Taxonomy (NCBI): domain Eukaryota; kingdom Viridiplantae; phylum Streptophyta; class Magnoliopsida; order Zingiberales; family Zingiberaceae; genus Curcuma; species Curcuma longa. The sequence continues at coordinate 948 of NW_027428909.1, read as the reverse complement.
ATCATGGTTGACGTCGTGAGGAGGAAGAAGAGAATGATTTTTAGGGTCTGCAAGCACCAACATAGTGAAGAAGGAAGTCAACGAATATTCCTGGCTTGACCATTACGACGCTTAAGTCAATCATCAGAGGAAGAAGAAGAAACTTGAAAAAAAAAAGCAAGTTGCAAATTGTAGAATTGCGTACCTGTGCATGTAGGATAAGGAGGTTATATAGACGGAGAGGGGAGAAAATTATACCAGTTTGTCTTATCGCTGAGGAGAATATCTGTGCGGTGAGATTTTGTCAGAGGAAATGTCTTTCGTTAATTAAGGAGAATATTGTACGTAGTGAGATCTTGTCAGAGGAGATGTCTTGTCAGGGTGTAGAAAACATTTTGTCGTAATCATTATGATATGGAATACCCCTCACTGTCATAATAGTTTCGCATCATTAGATTGTCATGTCTCATAACTTCTTGACGGCGACGATGTAACTGTATGAAAATTTTATTATGATGTGATTGACTTAGAGATTTGGCGGCAGTGGCGGAGCTACAGGGGGGGCGCCTGGGGGCGGTCGCCCCCCCTAGCCCCTGTGTAAAATACCGAGAGGGAGTAAGGGATTAATGGGTTATAAGGCTTAATGGGCTTCAAATCGGACCCGATCCGTTAAGGAATATTAAAGGTCGGGACTATTCACCTTCTCCTCTGGTTTCCTTCGCGCGCCTGCCTCCCGACCTTTCGCCTTCGCTGTGGTTCTCTGCTCTTCCTTAGCCGCCGACGCTGCAAGGTGGAGTTGCCGACGCGGTTCTGAAGCTGAGGAGCGCCGGAGACCGGAGTTGAGCAGTGGGAGATTGGTCTTTGCCGCCGTCAAAAAAGGGACTCGGATCGTAGCGTGGGGGTGGCTCTAGCAGCGTCGCAGCGAGATCCGGAAGGAGTTGCCAGCGCCTGCGCCACTGCCAATTTATT
>NW_027428908.1:0-2068 GCF_044706935.1 Curcuma longa | reverse complement strand
ATATTACACCAACAGTTACGTGATTACTTGGTAATCACATAACCAAGGTAATCATGGACGCCCCCCAACCAAACGCACCCTTATTGTTAATGGTGAAGTATGGAACTCGTCTTACGAAGATGAAATGAACGAAATCGATTTCGTTCAAATTAGAGGTCGTTTGGTTAGTGAACCAAATGATTCAGTTTTGAACCAAACTGAACCAACTTGGTTTGGTTCATCATGGAAGAGATTTTGTCAGAACAGATGCAATGAAAAGTTTCGTCTTGTGAAGACGAAATGAGTAAAACTGATTTGGGTCAAATTGGAGTTCGTTTGGTTAGTGAACCAAGCGAACCAAAGGTGAACCGGTTTGCTACAGTAACCCTAATGAACGAGGTTCAAGCCAATCCGGTCTTGCTTCTTTTTCTCCCGGTTCACGCTGCAAACCCTAGCCGCTCACTGTTGTTCCTCTTCTGCACGATAAAAATAGGGCATCATGCCCTGTTCATGGTCTTGCTTGCGGAAACTCTATGACACCGTCTCCTTCTTCATTAGTGGCGCGCCGGCGGCTCCACCCAACCCAGCCACCTGTGGTGAAGGCGGAGGAAACCCTAAGGAGCGGTGGTGGCTAGCGGCGAGGAGTCAAAACCTTCACCGACAGCTGCACCTCTTCCTGCCGTGGGATTCGGCTTCCTCTGGGTGAGAAGGAAACACCGGTGGCCGCCTCCTCTCTAATCCTGCTGATGTCGACTCATACTATGAGGACGATGTGGATCTTGAGATGGAAGAAGAAGATGAGGGTGAAGGTATAAATATCACACCCCTTCTCTTGTACATTTCTCTTCTAGGGTTTCAGTTCTGGTTTACCGATCTAATTTGCGATCGACTTACCTGGAGGAGTTGTTGAGTTTTTCTCTGATGGTTAATTTTGATTTGGTTATACGTAGTCTTTGTGGGTTTTGGAGTTATGGTAGTTTTGTACTGTTGTTCTGGAAGTCAAATGATGGGTTTTGCGTCGGTCGTAAAGCGGTGTAAAATCAACATCAAATGACACTAAAAGTTTTTCCAACTACCTGCGTATGGTCTCTTGATTAAGTATATTTGTAAGATGGCTAAACCTGTTTTTCTGAGCTAGGGTTCCTAAGGCTTCAAATATGAGGTGAGATCCCTCTCCTTGACTTTGGTTAAGAAATGTGGATCGGCCCTGTTCTGTTCATGTCTTGCTGTTCGGATTTGTCAATTTCGGTTGGATTGGAATGTGGTTCTGTTGAATTGATCTAGGGTGAGTTGCTATGAATCTTGTTAGGATTTATTATGTTGGATTTCTGAATTTTTGTTAGGATGGTTGCTGTCGGGTTTCAAGGAATGATCGGATCTGTTTGCATGATGTTGGATTGAGATCAGATATGTTCCCCAACCCATTCTTGCATGTTTGTATCAGTTGATTTGGGTTAGTTGGAATTAAATTGATTTAGGTGATTAATTGGGAATAAAATTAACTTGTATTAATTAGCATGAGTTGGATTTGGATCTGATTTGGTTGGATCCGACTGATCAGATTTGTTGGATCTGTTGACGGATCTGATTTGGTTAGATCCGGTTGATCAAGTTTGTTAGATTTGTTGAAAGATCTAATTCGGTTTGATCTGGTTAAGGTTAACCTTAGATTTGGTTAGGGTTTGAGTTGTTGTAGAGCATCATGACATATGCATGATCATTGTTGTTGTTGTTGGCACTCACTTAACACTTATGATAATGGTACAAGAGTGAGAGCAATTGTTGCACTAAGCTAGGTGCAACCAAGACCAGCTAGATAGCTGTGAGTACCCCTGCCTGCTCCCCACTTGATATTAGTAGTGGTTTGTTGTTGGAGTGTGTGTAATTGTCCTGTCATACGCCCCAGTTCACTGCACTAGGGAGGTGGCGAGTGCAGATAGTGACCATGCATAACACATGTGTATGCATTTGTTGGTAGCTATTTTCTGCATGGATGGTTGTTGCCAAAGCCGGTCCTGGTTGTACAAAGGCCTTGGGCGAAATTAAAATTTTTGGGCCTTGGATGAGGCGAACCAAAGAAGCCATGATC
>NW_027428907.1:0-2072 GCF_044706935.1 Curcuma longa | reverse complement strand
ATTACTTAAGTAAGGTCCGCTTTCCACTTTCATTTTGGTATCAGAGCAAGGATGTTCGGCTAAAACTCTTAGGACAGGGTGTAAGGATAAGGAATTAAGGTTATGTTTAATATGAATTCTTGAGTATTTGGTAAAAGGACAGATCCTAACTTGGCAAAAGGGGTAAGTCCAAGGGCACATCTGTATGAACCAAGCTTGAGAAGGATTATTACAACTAATCTCAATCTCTGAATCTGAAGAACCTTAGTCCTATTTTCTTTAAGAACATCTTTTGTTCATGAACTACGTGATAACAAGGAATTCTAAGTCTTACAGAGAAGCACTCTCAGCTACTGATCCCATAGATCCACCTTCTGTGGGATTTGCAAAGCCTAGTGATTATCAAAACGGTTCTTATAGTGTTTTGTTAAAACAAAACAACACTCAAATCCAGTTGTTGGCTCAAATTGCTGAAAGCCTTAGTGAAATCCAAGAAGATCTGAAGGCTATTCGTGAGCATCAAAAGGGAAGTACATCATCATCAGCTTACTTCTTTACCTGACTCATTAATTGAAAAGTTGCAGAATCTTTCTCTGGGTGTAAAACCTAGGGAGGGAAGAGGCACACTAAGGGTATTCAGAGACCCTTATAAAATATTAAAAGGAAGAGCAGGAGAAGCTTAAAAATCCAAAATGACTACAAGAGCAGTAGTTCCACAAGCCACTCCAGAGGTGGTCACCCCTATATGAAGATCAAATTCGGGAGTATCGAAGGAACCAAAGACGACTGCATAATGCTCAACAAACTGCAAGAAGGATTGGCAGAAGACTGACTGGATCACCTGAATATTCCTGTAAAAATCTCCGATGGTTAACATTAAATCAGGAATTATATAAACCAGTTGACTTCCCCTTGTTAGATCCACTTCCATTGTAGCAAGTATGGCCTGATCTCCTAGCCACCTGTTATCCCGGAAGACAACAAGTGCCATAGTTCCTTCCTCCTGCCTATGAAGGGTCTGGATTCTTACCTGCAATACTCCAAGATGGATATATTGCATTCGACTTCTTTGTAGTTGGTTATAACTACCTTCTTGTATGAAGGTCCTGTCTTGCTGGTTGCCATCAACACATAAAATTGCTTCTTCAGATCGATGCACATAAACACGATGATTAGCATCATCCCTTCTTGAGTGATACAAGACTTCTGCAGGAACAATTGAAGCCCTTTCCTGCATAGAGAGTTGTAATTGAGCTTGAGGGTCAATTTGTTGTTCAAGAGTATGAGGAATATTAGCTCCTCCAGTCAGTCTTCTGCCGATCCTTCTTGCAGTTTGTTGAGCATTATGCAGTCGTCTTTGGTTCCTTCGATACTCCCGAATTTGATCTTCATATAAGGGTGATACCGCCTCTGGAGTGGCTTGTGGAACTACTGCTCTTGTAGTCATTTTGGATTTTTAAGCTTCTCCTGCTCTTCTTTCAATATTTTGTAAGGGTCTCTAAATACCCTTAGCGTGCCTCTTCCCTCCCTAGGTTTTACACCCAGAGAAAGATTCTGCAACTTTTCAATTAATGAGTCAGGTAAAGAAGTAACCGAAGATGATGATGTACTTCCCTTTTGATGCTCACGAATAGCCTTAAGATCTTCTTGAATTTCACTAAGGCTTTCAGCAATTTGAGCCAACAACTGGATTTGAGTGTTATTTTGTTTTAACAAAACACTATAAGCACCAGTTTGATAATCACTCGGTTTTGCAAATCCCACAGCAGGTGGATCTATGGGATCAGTAGCTAAGAGTGCTTCTCTGTAAGACTTAGAATTCCTTGTTATCACGTAATTCATGAAACAAAAGATGTTCTTAAAGAAAATGGGACTAAGGTACTTCAGATTCAGAGATTAAGATTAGTTTTCATAATAATCCTTCTCAAGCTTGGTTCATACAGATGTGCCCTTGGACTTACTCCTTTTGCCAAGTTAGGATCTGTCCTTTTACCAGTTACTCAAGAATTCATATTACTAAAACATAACCTCAATTCCTCCTCCTTGTACCCTACCCTAAGAGTTTTAGCCGAACATCCTTGCTCTGATACCAA